>NC_061108.1:67233743-67303936 GCF_015104395.2 Macrobrachium nipponense | reverse complement strand
AAACCAACATGGACTACATCTATGTAATGATAATAATAATACTAATATCATAAGAATATGTCAAGAATCGCACGTATGCATCCATGAGTTAAGGAGGGGAAGAGGGGGGGGTGGAGTCTACGTTCTTAGTTTTAGGCCCCATACTGACTCCCGAATAAGATGTGGGCGCGATCGCTATCTTTGTGACATAATATCTAAATTAACATGTATATCAAGAAACACGAGAATTGGGTACTTCGATGTAAATAATAATTGAATTTTATCCTTATTTAAGGAAAAACAGTTGTACCCGATCCCACGCGTACACGCTCGCGGTACCCAAAACGGGCGGATGACGCCACGTCCCTGCAATACTTTCTACGGGGCCGTGGGCCCATCAGAGGACCGCAACACCATAATTTATGGAAAAACATAAATTGGGGTACTCAACTTCGGTGCAGGAGACATCTCGGAAGAAGCCATCACTAATAAGTACACAAGAGGGGCAAAATACTCGCGAGCAAGAAAAACGTGTCTCGTGACAACGGTTTCTAAAAATAGGATTGCTGATGTCGCTCGAGTCGGGTATTAGCAGTAGTAGTACGGAGGCGGTGAGGGTGTTGCCGCTGGGTCGGCTCACCCCATATAAGGGTTTTTGGAAAGGAAATCTCTAAATGGCAGGAGACCTGTGAATAGTGGCTTTCACACGCCCTGAACTTTATACCGATGCCCTTTGGGTGCTCGCGCGTGGGTAGTAACCTCTGCATACCATGCTAGCTTTTTTCTCTGGTATATTTAGAAACTATTTTATACTAGAAAAGTGGATAGCAGGATCTTTTCACCGGCGAACACAGGTCGACCCAGAAAAACATTTTGTTGCCTATATTAGTGAAAGTATGAGATGTCTTATTCCCGGGGTCATGGTTTAACCTGAAATTCATTTTTACCTTGTAATCGGTGGTTTTATCCTAACTGCCATCACAAATGACACTCCACAGTGCTTATTAGATTGCAATTATACACATTTTGCTCTTAATTAATTCCAAATTGCAATTGAAATACACAGAGTGTGTTCACAGCAAAACCATGGCGGGAACAATTTTTTGTCTTAATGTACATGGTGTCCGAAACAAGAGGCTCAGTATACCATTACAAGTATTTATTGCTCAGAACCATGTAACAGAGTACATAATGCAGTTTTTGTAGAATGATGTGCCCTGTATGTAAACTTGAATGTAGAACATTCTACAAAAAACTGCATTACTCTATGTTATATGGTTTTCTGAGCAATAAAATACTTTTAATGGTATTGGGACTTTATGGACACCCTGTACGTACATATAGCTGCTAAAAGCACCAGCGAGCAGATGACAGATTAGTGAATTATTTATGACAAAATTTTTTTTACTTTTTTATAGCACTTTGATTGATTCAAGTCTACATTACTATTTTGACTTTTTCATTTTTTAATAATTGTGCTTATGCCTGATGCTTGCATGCTAGGAATGGCAAAATTCCAGCGCTGCCAATTTAAGGGAGCTTCACACATACGCCGATGAATTTACAAACTGTTTCCATGAATTCTAGTTGTCATAGTAATGCAATAGTAATGATAAAATTGCTCTAATATGCATAGCTATATACGTACAAATAAATACGCTAATTTCACTTATTTCCACAGTTTTGTGTAAGTCTTCTACCCAGTTTGGAGGGTCAACACACCAATTGGTAACACTGAAAATAGGAGAGCGTGGAACAACACCGTAGCTACTGTTCACAGCAAAACCGTTGATATTTGAGTCAGGAATCTTGTTACTTTTTCTTTTTCAACAACAAATATTTTCAAATTACTAATCATGAATATGTAATAAATTTATGTAATTCATAACCTTACACTGTTTTACTATTTGTTTCGCAATTATCCAGTGCACTCTTCTTCTTTCCTCCCAAAAAATCGCGAGTTTCCTTGGACTCTAGGGCAAATGTCATCATCGTTTGATTTTTTTGAAGAAACTGTCCCAGCGTCTATTGGTACAAGTGGTGTGCGGATTAAGCACACGAAATGGAAAGTTTATTGACACAAGTGACTCCACAAACATCAAGGTGGCGTCAATCTTCTACACGTAAGGTGTTTTAAGTAAAAATTTCGAAAGGGTCGTTGAGGTAAGTTTGCATTGCGCATGGCTAGACTGTCATTGACCTCTGTTTAATCTTAAATTATGACATTAGTATTTTGAACTTAGGGAGAAAATCCTTATTTTGAGAGGAAAGTAGAGGTTTCGAGGTGTTGCTTCCACAACTGATGACTCGTGACTGGTGTCCATCTCTGGTGTCAGGACGTGTTAAATCACTTTTTCTGGAAGGTGGGTTAACAAGCGGGCAAGACTGGTCCAGGTAGTCCACTCGGTTGTTTCCCCTATGTCACCGCTCCGTCATTTACCCTGGTAGGCCATGTTAGTACTTAGCTGGAGGGGGCCTCTGCCCCCGGACTTCAGCATAAAAGGACATCAATTTAGAGGATATTTACAAATTAGACTGACAAAAAAATGATATTGTTATGATACAATAAAGTTTGTTCATACTTACCTGGCAGATAAATATATAGCTGTATTCTTCGAAGTCCGACAGAATTTCAAAACTTACGACACACGTAGTGGGAGTCAGGTGGTTAGTACCCATTCCCACCGCTGGGAGGCGGGTATCAGGAACCATTCCTATTTTCTATTCAGATTTTCTAGTGCCACTGTCTCCTGAGGGGAGGTGGGTGGGCACTTTGATTATATATATCTGCCAGGTAAGTATGAACAAACTTTATTGTATCATAATATTATTTTGTTCATGAAGCTTACCTGTCAGATATATATATATATATAGCTGAATCCCACCTTTGGAGGTGGGGAGAGACAGAATAGGATTTTAGGAAACATATACATGCAGATGATTGACATCTTGGTTCCTTACCTGTTAGCATAGCTGACTTCGTGATTACTGTCACCCAAGTCTGCTTCTGCTTTACTAGTGTCTCCAGCAAGGTAGTGACCTATGCAGCTGGTGAGTTCTAGATGATCTGTCAACGGGGGCGTGACCACAATGTAACTAGACCATTTGACCATACTATGAGGGCAACGAAGCAAAACCACCACCTGACTTAGCATAACAAAAGTTAATTCCCACATAACTTAGGCTAAAGGAAGGGAAGTCCGCCTCAGGCGGTCAACCCTACAACCATAAATCAATACAAGAAATTAAAAGCTCACCTAACCATTTTCTACAGGATAGGATGAGTACTACTTCCTGCCCCCAAAATAGTATCTGCGAATAGCAGTTCTCGTATGCCGTCTTCACATCCCGCAGGTAGTGTGAAGCGAACACCGAGTTGCTACGCCAAAAGGTGGCACTCAAAATGTTACTGAGTGCCATGTTCTTTTGGAAGGCTACCGAGGTAGAGATAGCCCTCACTTTGAGAGCATTCACTTTCAACAGCTTCATGTCACTGTCTTCACAAGATGAATGCGCTTCCTTGATGGTGTCCCTCAAGAAGAATGCCAGAGCATTCTTAGACATCGGCAAGTCTGGTTTTCTGACCAAACACCACAAGTTGCTAGAAGGACCTCGACATTCCTTCGTTTTCCACATTAGAATTTGAGAGCCCTGACAGGGCACAGGACTCTCTCTGGCTCCCGTCCAATGATTTCGGCCATACCCTTAATCTCAAAGCTCTTGGGCCAAGGGTTGGACGGATTCTCGTTCTAGCCAGAAACGTCGGGCTCAATGAACAAACGGCATTATGCCCCTTAAAGCCAAAGGTGCTTGCTGATGGCTTGAATTTCGCTAACTCTCTTCGCCGTCGCCAGGCAGTTAGGAAAACAGCCTTTCTGGTAACGTCCCTTAGTGATGCAGCATGAAAGAGGTTTCAAAATGATATTGTTATGATACAATAAAGTTTCATACATACTTACCTGGCAGATATATACATAGCTATCGACTCCGTCGTCCCCGACAGAAATTCAAATTTCGCGGCACTCGCTACAGGTAGGTCAGGTGATCTACCGCCCTGCTCTGGGTGGGCAGGACTAGGAACCATTCCCGTTTTTTAATCAGATTCTCTCTTCCACCTGTCTCCTGCGGGGAGGCTGGGTGGGTCTTCAATCGTATATCTGCCAGGTAAGTATGTATGAAACTTTATTGTATCATAACAATATCATTTCATACATTCAACTTACTGTCCAAGATATATACATAGCCGATTGACACCCTTTGGTGGAGGGCAAGAGACCGCTAACTTACTGATTAGACAGGTAACAACATATGTTGTAGGTATAAATAGACCTGGTTCCTACCTATTAGATGGAAGACTTCGTGGCTACTGCCCAGGAGTCTGCTTCACCTCAAGAGCCTTAGCGAGATAGTGATCTGTGGCCAAGAGTTCTTGCTGGTCTGTCGATGGGGTCTTATCCACTTACTCGACAGAGCCTAACTGGCATTTGTCAAGGGGTGCTAATCCGCTTATATGACAACACGCCTTCTTTAAGGAGCACACAACCGATCCCGATCACCCGATCCTAACCCGTGTCAGTTCTAAGATTGTTAAGAGTCATCCCCAAACTCTTAGCAAACAACCACAAACTCGATAATCATACATACAAAATCAAACAAAAATTTTGTACCCCTCTAATAGTCAGCTGTCACTCGATTTCCCTAATGAAGAGAAGTGAAGGCCGCCAGTGCGACATCTGACACTCCCATGCACAGGAAACACAAGAACCATATCCGACAAAGGAGGGTTACGTACACCATATTTAAGATCGGTGCTCTCTCCTTACCCAGACCGTCTCGCGCTGAACATAAAACGGACCTAGAGAAAAACATTTCTCATACGTCACTCGCCACATCTTTTAAATAATGAGATGCAAATACTGAGTTGCATCTCCCAATAGGTTGCGTCCAAAATATTTTTAATTGACATATTTCTCTGGAACGCAATTGATGTCGCGATTGCCCTTACCTCATGAGCTCTTACTCTTAATAGATTAAAAGTGTCATCTGGGCAGTTCTTATGAGCTTCGGTAATTACACTTCTAACAAAGAAGGCCAAAGCATTTTTAGACATAGGTCTCTTGGGGTCTTTCACCGAGCACCATAGACCATGTTGTGAGCCTCCCAACCGCTTCTTTCTGTCCAGATAGAATTTCAGTGCTCTAACTGGACAAAGAGATCTTTCTATTTCTCTGCCTACTAGGCTAGTAAGTCCTTTTACCTCGAAACTCCTAGGCCAGGGATTCGAAGGGTTTCCTCGTTTTTGGCAAGAAAAAGAGTTTGGAATGAACAAATCGCAGAATCTTCTTTGAAGCCACTCGTGACTCAAGGGCGTGCAACTCACTGACCTTTTTAGCCGTCGCCAGAGATAGCAGAAATATACACTTTCTAGTGATATCCCGGAATGAAGCCGTATGAGGTGGTTCGAACTTTTCAGAGGACGAAAATTTCAGAACCAAACATCTAAGTTCCAGCTCGAACCCTAGGTTCTACTGACTTCCGACGTTTCAAAGGAGCGGGATGAGATCGTGCAAATCTTTATTATTTCGTCAAATCTAAACCCCTGTTCCTAAAGACTGACGAAAGCATACTTTCTGTATCCTTTAATTGTTGGTACAGAGAGATGTGACTTTTCCCTCAGGAAAAGAAGGAAATATAATATTGTTATGATACAATAAAGTTGTTCATACTTACCTGGCAGATATATATATGCTGTATTTTCTAAAGTCCGACAGAAATTTTAAAAACTTCCGACACACCGCAGTGTCGGCCAGGGGTGGTTTTAGTACCCATTCCCGCCGCTGGGAGGCGGGTATCAGGAACCATTCCCACATTTTCTATTCATAATTTTTATTTCCACTGTCCCCTGAGGGGAGGTGGGTGGGTACTTGATTATATATATCTGCCAGGTAAGTATGAACAAACTTTATTGTATCATAACATTCATTTTTGTTCATGAAACTTACTGTCAGATATATATATAGCTGAATCCCACCTTTGGAGGTGGGAAGGGACAGAATAGAAGGATTTTGGGAAACAAAATGCATGCAGATGATTTACATCTTGGTTCCACCTGCTAGCATAGCTGACTTCGTGATTACTGTCACCCAGTCTGCTTCTGCTTTACTAGAGTTGCCAGCGAGGTAGAGACCTATAAAGCTGGTGCACTCCAGATGATCTGTCAACGGGGGCGTGACCACAATGTACTAGACCATATTGACCATACCATAATGGCTAAGAAGTAAAATAAAATATATATATATATATATACACCACCTGACCAACCTAGCCAAAGTAAGGTGTGTTAACTAAGCTTAGAGTTAAGAAGTCGTCGTTGTCGGCGCTCAACAACTAAATTAATAGCTCTGCCTAACCATTTTCTACAGGATAGGATGAGTGGTACTTCTTGCCCCCAAGATTGTGTCTGCAGATACGTATGGCCCTAGCGAGTAGCAGATCTCATATGCCATCTTCACATCTCGCAGGAGTGTGAAGTGAACACAGAGTTGCTTCGCTAAAACATGGTACTCAGGATGTTGCTGAGTGCCATGCTCTGTTGAAATGCTTCCGAGGCCGCGCCCTCCACCTCGTGAGCATTCAGATAAAAAGATTTCAAATCTTTGTGCAAACACAATGAAGGAGCATTTTTGAAAGAACTCCTTAACACTAAAGCCAGGGTGTTCTTCGATATGGGCAAGTCTGGTCTTTTTCGGAACACTGCAGATTGTCCGAATGACTTCGACTTTCTTGAGTTTTATGTAGATAAAAACTTGAGAGACCCGACAGGGCACAGGACTCTCTCTGGCTCCTCCCCACTAACTTGTGCCATCCTTGCTTCCAAGCTCCTGGCCCAAGGACAAAAACGGGTTTCCATTCTTAGGCCACAACGGAAGGCTTAGAGAGCACACCGCCTTGTGTTCTCTAAAGCCAAACTTGTGACGATGCTTCAAATCTCACTAACCGTCTTTGTCGTATCTAGGGTGGTTAGAAGAAGGCCTTCCTGATCACATGCAAGAAGTTAACAGGTAGGAGAGGTTCGAATGCTTTGACATCAAGAACTTCAGACTACTTCCAAGTTCCATATTGAAAGCTTCAATCTGGACATGCACAGTCAGTCCGTCTGTACTAAAGTTAGGTGACCGACCAGTTGACCAGTCAGACGAATCAAGGACAGCAAGGCTGTACCCTGAAGACCATAAGGCACTATTCTTCGCTGAAGGATGAGTGTCTGGACTGCCTGGGCGATTCAATCTAAGCAAACCTTGGGGTGTATCAACGCAACCCAACGTCGTCAGCGAATCAACTCCTGACTCGAGCTTCTGGTGCCAGGAGAAAGGAGCGAGGAGCAAAAAGGCATTCAGTCCCCGAAGGGAAGAAAATGCCTGACAGTCCAACCTGGTCTCATGTTACACGATCATCGGGGGTGTATAAACGCAACCGACTTCGTCAACAAGAAACTCAGGGCTACTATATGTCGCCTGATCTCGCACGAGTGTCTGACTCCGAGAAAACAGGTGAGACAAAAAAGTAGATGGTGAGCGAGATTCGAGATTCCACAGAACTCAAAGATCGTGAAGGGCGGTTTGTTGTTTGACAGACGCAAATCTCTGAGCCCAAAGGCCGTCAACAACATATTTGCGTATTCTTTAATAGTGGTGACTGCCAGCTTATCCCATTCTTCAGACGGAAATGGAAGACGGTAATCTTATTCCTGTCAACATCTCGATAGCCTGAACGTAGTCAGACTCAGAGCGGCGAAGGTTATAGGTACCTTTCGATGTTAGAGTTAGACCGACTCTCTCGGAAAACGGTTCCCTTGGAAAGTGAACTAGGAAGTATGGTGGACCTCTGTGAGTCCAGGATCCTGCAATGGCCAACATGGGGCGATCAGCGTCATTGTCGCTCCCTGTGACGTCATAAATCCTCTTATTACTTTATCCTAAGCAAATGAAAAAGGGGAAAAGAGACTAAACATCCATCCCCGTTCAATATCATAGGATGGCGTTTTAATGATACCGATCCCGGATCGAGAATAAGGGAGCAGAGAAGAAGAAGCCTCTTCGTCCTCAACATATCGAAGAGAAGAAATGAAGGGCGTCCCTAAAGTCTCCACAACTCTCAACTTACTCTAAAGAAAGATTCCACTCGGAAGTCAATAGTTGCTGCCGTCGATCGAGACGATTCGACGGACTTTTGCAATCCTGTAACGAACCTCTAGAGGATCGTTACATTCTACGCCTGTTGTTATAATAGGCTCTTTCTCGTAAACTCGAACAGGGACCGAGAGAGATACTTCTTAAGATATGAGAGAGCTGTGGAATATCAAGAGTTGATCTGGACCACTGGTTCCCAAAAAACTCGTTTCGAGGACTGCAGGGACACTACCGAATCGCTTTTACTTCTTTCAGATTAAGATCCAGGACATCTGAAACCCTATCCAGATGTCCGGCACCTTCTTAGGTGATAGACGCACTGAGAGATGTTCAGAATCATTCCTAGATCTTGAATAATATTTCAGTTTCCCGGTAGGAAAAAACTGTGGTCTGAATTGCAGTCATTCGGGGAAACAAACTTCTTCAGGAAGGGGGGGGGGGGGGTGAAATGTCCCCAGCAAGCTCATCCATTCCTCCCCGAGTATGCTTACTTCCCTAATAAGGCTGCGCTTTGCCTAAGCAGGAGAGCATATAAAAGTGCAATGTTGCGGTAGACTCGTAGTTCTATACCATGCGGTAACGAGCACCGAAAGGATTAAGAGATAACTCTGTTGAACATAGTAAGGCAAAACGAATGCAACGTTTATTCATTCACGTAAGAAATCCCCTAAATCTTAGGCTAAAGTCCGTGATGTTAGACAGAGATACAGTTAGTCATCAATCCCGCAGGAGAGACTTAACCGCCAGCACAAGAGATACGGTTAGTCAGTCAATCCCGCAGGAGAGACGAGAGAGACGGTACAGAAGACGTAACCTACCGCGCATGACAGCGCACGATCTGTTACTGGCTCGGTTGGACTGGAGGACAGACACAGCGTGACAGCAGCAGCCAGCAGCTTACGAACGTCGTCTCTTAACTTTATGTCTGGGTTGCCAGCTACCCTATTCTACGAAGAAATAGGTCCGTTATTTTTTGAGCAGAAAGACTCTCAAGCTGGTATATTTAAGCGAAACAGAAAACGCTAAATATATAGATGCGTTTGTGTCGTCAGAACACTACCATACAACGGTAAAAGATAAATCGGAAACTCCTGGAAGCTGCAGGGAGTAATGATTAAATGTCCCTTAAAAATGACAATAGACCTCTCGGTTGCCATCCGAAGAGGTAACTACAGCAAGCGTATATGACTTGAACCAACCAGAAATAAAATAACGCAAGGCAAAATATGAAATTATATCACAATAAAGTTTGTTCATACTTACCTGGCAGACATATATATAGCTGAATTCGGAAATACAGCTACATACATATCTGACAGGCAAGTTTCATGAACAAAACTTAAGAGAATCGAAGCAGTCAGCTCAAGCTTCTTATGTTATTGGACATAAGCTTTCATTGACGTAGTCTACAAGTCTATTTCTTGTACGAGTCTGCGAATGACGAATGAGAGCTCTTCCGATCTTGTCAAATAAGAGCTTATTCGCTTACGCAATATCAAGTTAATGAGATGTTTGTTCAATGAGAACTAACCCATTTACGGGACAAAGAGATATTTTGTCAAAGAGGGGATACCCACTTACTTTGACAAAACGATAGTATATTGTCAATGGGGGAAAGTCCACTGAATTGACAAAACGTAATCCAGGAAGTCTAGCATTTTATTTTCCCGATTCCCGTCTCAAACGAGGAAGGGCAAGATCCTGTTAAGAGACTGGCTTACGGCAGGTAGAACGACGATGTTCAATTCGGCAGCGTAGTCCCGACTAGAAACTAACAAAATCTATCATCTGAAAAACCCTTTCAGATGGGCTAAAAAGCTTGCAAAATTATCCTGGGAAGAGGAAGAAACTCTCCAACCAGCTTCCTCTCCCGTATCACAACTAATGCCTGCTAAAGCTTAAAATTTATTGGCAGTATGGCAAAGGAAGTCCTGTCTTGCGCTTTCCTGAAGAGCGTCCTTTTGATGAGTGCCTTTGCAAGAATCCTACTGAACTTGCCGAGAGTCCCTGACGTGCAGGACATCGAGCCTTTACATAACCCGTAACTGCCTTATCGCAAAGTCTTGACTGCGGTAGAGAAAACGAGATCTTCCCTTGAGCTTTCCTTAACTCCATCCACCTTTTGCTAAAAGCAATATAATATTGACAGAGAGCTCTTGAATTCACGAAACCCGAGGTCTTGCTGGGTTTCGAAGATGAAGTTGTCTGTTCACTTTAAGCTTCCTCCGAAGCACTGCTTACTTCACATTCTTTGCATGTGAGGTATAAGGTATCACCGAAGGTAGAGGTAAAAATTCTTGAGGCCCAAATCGTAAACAAGAGCTTGAAGAGTTCAACAGAAACGTTCAGCCAGGCAACACACCTGGCGTGCGCGCTCGGCGTCCACTGGCGAGCAGCGAGCACGCTCGGCGTCCACTGGCGCGCGCGGCGCGCGCTCGGTATCCACTGGCGTGCGCTCGGCGTCCACTGGCGTGCGCTCGGCGTCCACTGGTGCGCGCTTGGCGTGCACCCGAGCGCGCCTGGCGTCCATCCGAACGTCCCGTCCAAGCCGAGCGTCAAAAGAGCGTGCAGAAAAGCGTCACGCTCCTGACAGGTGTCAAAACAAGCGAGATACATCTCGGAGAGAAATCCGACTGCACAAAACAGTCTCAGGAGAAGGGTTGATCGTGTGAGAATACAAGGGGCAAGGAACGCCTTCTTATTCTCGCAGTAACAAAGCTCGGACGTCCGCTCTCAAAAAGCGTCTGCTACTAAGACTTCTTTTTCATATTTCTCGGTGGAAAGACGTAACACGTGATCAGGCGACGTTCGCCTTCTTACTTCTCACTGGAACGCATAACGAGAGAGAGAGGAACGTGAAGCGTCCTCTTCTAAAGCTTCTATTTAGAGGGCGCGAGTCCTTCCGAAAGCTCACCCCTGCGCGGAGGACGCTTCGGAGGATGAGAAGCAATCCTTCAGGATTCGTGCAAGTGCACGCAATAGGCAGTCTGGGGATTTTTTCATCAGAAACTGCCGAAGGCACCACCAGATCGGTGGGGGTTCCACGTAACCCTCCTTCGGCTTTCGACATGCCCTCTCCCCGGGTCCTGGGAGTCAAGCAGAGGTCCCGGCCTAGAGGCGAAATAAGGCCGATCTGACGCACCCTCCACTACACAAGGGGCACTGTCACTGCACTTAGCCACTTAACTATTGCTCTCTAAAGCAAGCACTTTCGATTCTAAGATACGAATCGAAGAGTATTAGGGAAAGGGCAATAACCTCTACAGACACTGTTTAGGGCCCGAAGGCAACATTACAGGGTTAAGAGAAACAATAACAGAAGTAGCACTCTTCACACAATGAAGGAGAGCGATCACCTCTCGCAGAAATATTTCATAACCCGTATGGCCATACTACAGGGTTAGGCAAAAAAAAAAAAAAAAGTCTACAGGAAGGTTAGCAGGTTCAACTACCCTGACTTTTGGTTTTAACTTGAGATTTTAATTGCGTACATACGAATTCATTACCGTTTTGCCTTACGGGAATTAGACATGTTTACTGATTAATTGCGTTACATAGAATCATACGTCCTCCTTACGGAATTAGACAAAGTCTACACTCCTTACATGACAAATCTCAACAAAGAAGCAAGACTCATAGCCCTCGTGCATACCAAGTGCGGATCTACCGAAGCTTTCGGTAGCCACACCCTATCTTTGCAGACAACACCCTCTGAAACTAGCCTAACTAGATTCAGATATCTTATGCAAAAATGAATCAAATTCAAATCAATTTAAGATAGCGTATGCCTAGGCCCACAAATCCAGTAAATAAAGTTAAAAGACAATTAGGATACTTAGCGGCAATGAAGTTTCCAAAATCTAAGACGGAGGTACTGGAAACAGGTGTTTCCAGCACCGGCGACAGAAAAATTATGAATAGAAAATGGGAATGGTTCCTGATACCCGCCTCCCAGCGGCGGGAATGGGTACTAACCACCTGGCCGAACCACTGCGTGTGTCGGAAGTTTTTAAAATTCTGTCGGACTTCAGAAAATACAGCTATATATATATATCTGACAGGTAAGTTTCATGAACAAACCGCAATTTCGGTTACAGAGGTATTGGAAGAGGACAGCTTCTTCGACCTGCACCAGTTTCTGAAAACTTCCCACTTCGATTGGTACACTCGCCTAGTAGATGATCTGCGGGCTCTAGCAATTGCGCTTGCCGCCTTGCGAGAAAACCCTCTCGCTCTGACAAGTCTTTCGATAGTCGAAAGGCAGTCAGAGCAAAGAGCGGGTAGATTTTGATGGTACCTCTCGAAGTGTGTTGTTTTGAGCAGAATCTATCCTGTTTGGAAGAGATCTGGGGAAGTCCACTGTCCAATCCATCACCTCCGTGAACCAAATTCGGGATGGCCAATATGGGGCTATCAGAGTCATTCTGGTTCCCTTCGAGGCCACAAACTTTCTGACTACTTCCCCCAGAATCTTGAATGGGGGAAAAGCGTACACGTCTAGCCCTGACCAGTCCAGGAGAAAGGCGTCTATTGCATAAGCCCTGGGATCTTCTACCAGGGCGCAAAATGTATCTATCCTTTTGGAGAGAAACGTGGCGAATAGATCTATCTGCGGTTTCCCCCAAAGATACCAAAGGGTCTTGACAGACTTCCGAGTGGAGGGTCCATTCTGTAGAATGGACCTGGAACCTCCTGCTCAGTCTGTCCGCTCTCACGTTCCTCTCTCCTTGAACAAATCTCGTTAGAAGAACCACGTTCCTTTGATTTGCCCAATTCAGCAGATCTCTTGCTAGTTCGTAAAGGGCGAGAGAGTGAGTTCCTCCTTGTTTCTTGACATAAGCCAGAGCGTCGTATTGTCGGAGTTTATCTGTATTACTTTGTCTCTGACTATCTGCTCGAAGCTCCTTAGCGCGAGGTGAATCGCAAAGAGCTCCTTGCAATTTATGTGCCATGACACCTGCTCTTCCGACCAGGTGCCTGACACTTCTTTGGACCCTAAAGTCGCACCCCAACCTGTCTCCGACGCGTCTGAGAACAATGTCAGGTTTGGGTTCCGTACTTCTAAGGATACTCCTTTGTTTACTTCTAAGGGGGTCAACCACCACCTTAATTGTTGTTTTACTTCTAATGAGATTGGAAACGTGTCCGAGAGCTGTCCTGTCTTCCAACTCCAACTGCTTCTCAGGAAGAACTGAAGCGGATGGAGATATAGTCTCCTAAAGGAAAGAACTGTTCGAGCGAGGAAGGGGTCCCCAGAAGGCTCAACCATTCCCTCGACTGAAGTACGCTCTTTCCTCTAAGAAGTTCAATACTGTGGCACAGCCTTTCCTTACTCTCTCTTGAGAAGGAAATACTCGAAAACCCCGAGAATCCATCTGAATCCCCAGATAGACTACATTCTGGCTGGGGACCATCTGAGATTTCTCGAGGTTCACGATTAATCCTAATGTCTTTGTCAATTCCAGGATTGTTGACAGGTCCTCCAGACACTGCTTTTGAGACCTGGCCCTGATGAGCCAGTCGTCCAGGTATAGGGAGACGTTTATCCCTTTCATGTGAAGGTGTTTGACACATTTTTCATCAAGTCTGTAAAGACTTGGGGAGAGCCGTAGAAAGGCCGAAACACAGGGCCCTGAACTGATAGATCCTTCCCCTCGAACATGAAACGAAGGTACTTCCTCGACGAATGGTGAATCGGGACGTGGAAATATGCGTCTTGAAGATCTAGGGACGCCATCCAATCTCCTTGACGGAGAGCTGCAAGTACTGAGGCAGACGTTTCCATGCTGAACTTCTGTTGTTGTACGAATTTGTTCAGCGAACTTACATCCATGTACGGTCTCCATCCCCCCGAGGCTTTCGCTAGAGAAACAAGCGTTTGTAAAACCCCGGGGAGCTTTGATCCAGTACCAGCTCTATTGCTCTTTTGTCCCACATCTGTTCCACCATTTGACGAAGAGTATCCATCAGAACAGGGTCCCTGTATCTGGCTGACAGTTCCCTCGTGATGTTGTCAAGGGGGCCTGTCCTTGAATGGGATATAATAACCCTTCTTGATATTGACATTGACCAAGGATCGGATCCTATGTCTTCCCACCCATGCTCCCGCAAAGAACTGTAACCTGGCTCCTACAGGTGTCTGGAGGAAAGATTTCTCATTTTCCCTTCTTAAAGGACGGAAGGCAGATCTTCCCTTTTTTTCCGTTGACTTTCTTCTGGCGATGGATCTAGCCTGAGGGCCTCCTCGAAGGGCTGCTGTTTTGTTGAGCTGGCCTAGAGGCTTTCTTTTCCTCACTGGCCCACAGGTCTATTTTTCCTTGAGGATTGCCTTAAAAGATCTGAGTGGCTTTCTCAGTTAGTGAATGGGCAATGTCTCTCACCAACTGAGAAGGAAATAAATGTTCAGAGAGAGGCGCATACAGCAAAGCGGATCTCTGCGAAGGCGAGACGGCCTTAGTGAGAAAGGCACTATGAACCGCTCTCTTCTTTAGTATTCCCGCACCGAAGAGGGAGCACACTTCCGCCGATCCATCTTGAACCGCCTTATCGATGCATGTAAGGATGCTATGTAGGGTTTCAGGGTTTAGTTGTTCTTTTTCATGGGACTTCTTAGCAATAACCCCAAGGGACCAATCTAGGAAGTTAAATACTTCTAAGGTATGAAAAAGTCCCTTGAGGAGATGGTCCATTTCCGAAGACCCCATGTTGCTTTCGCTGAAATTTAAGGCATGTCTCCTCGACGAGTCTACGAGACTGGAGAAGTCCGATTCAGCTGAAACGGGCAGAGACAATCCCATATTTTCTCCCGTTTCGTACCATATGCCTCTCCTACCCCTTAGTTTAGCGGGAGGCATGCAAAAGATCATCCTTCCTAACTCCTTCTTTGTCTTGATCCAGGAGTCAAGAGATTGTAAGGCCCTTTTCATGGATATGGCCGGCTTCATTTTCAGGAAAGATGAAGACTTGTGCGCCTTCGTACTTGAAAATAGAGAGCGCGGAGAAGGAGGAGCGGCTGGAGTCAATGCATCTCCATATTCTTCTAAGAGAAGAGCAGAAAGAACTTTGTAATTCGAAAAGTCCTTCTCTGTTAGTAACTTCGTCCTCCGAGACGTCATCTAAATTAATAGGCTCGGAAGGAGAAGGCTCCCTTCCCTCCTCTGTCTCCTCTCTTGATTTCTTCCTTTCCGAAGAAGAAGCACTTCTATTAGGAGAGGGGCTAGGAGTAACTCTCTCCTTACGTTTTATCATTAGGCGAGTCATGTGTAACGGTTTTTACGCCTGTTTTCGACTCCGCTGTCGGATATCAAGCTCTTCATGAGGAGAATGCGCCTGGCGTTTAGCAGGAGTATCTCGCTGAGAATACTCCTGGAGCCTGGTAGGAGTATCCTGTTTGGAATACTCCTGGCGCCTGACAGTCGTAACACTCTTCAAATACTCCTGACATCTGGTAGGCGCATCTCGCTCCAAATACTCCTGGCGCCTGTTAGGAGTATTAAGCTCAGAATACTCCTGGCGCTTGTAGGCACATTGCGCTTCGAATACTCCTGGCGCCTGGTAGGAGTAAAAGTCTAGAATACTCCTGGCGCCTGGGAGGAGTATCGAGGTCAGAGTACTCCCAGGCGCCTGGCAGGAGTATCTTTTTCCTGAATACTCCTGACCTATGTAAGGCGCATCTAGTTCCGAATACTCCTGTGGCTTGGTAGGAGTATCGCTCATGGAATGCGCCTTTCGAATGGCAAGTATATTGCGCTTAGCGGGCGCTTTACTCCAATCGGGAGTTCTCTCTTCTCCAGTTGGCTCTTGTTGCTTGATGAAGATCTGGGCCTAGAACGATCTACAGTAAAGTCAGGCTCTTTGCGCCTACTTGGTGCCTGGCTCCTAGTTGGCGCCAGACGCTTGGCAGGAGTTACTTCCTTTCCCACGTATTCTCGCCTGCCTAACGCACCGCTCCCCCCAGAGATGGCCGCCTGTGCGACAACTCCCTTGGAGGTTCGTCGCGCCCCGACAGGAGATCGGTATTTGGACTCCTTAATCGGAAGCCTGTCCCATCCTTTTTACGAGTAGGCTCTTTAGAAAGTACTCCTACCAAAGACGCTAATTGCTCCTGCACATTCATCAAAATTTTCCTGGTCGAAGGCTCATTCGAATCAGGAGGAGATCTGGAAGGCGCTCGAGAGTCTTTTACATTCCAAGGATCTAACTCCTTTCTAGCTTTCTTCATTACCGAAGGCGTATCCTCTTCAGAGAAGCGCTCGGGGCTAGAATTGAGCTCAGGTTCTCTCCAATTCCTCTTCAGCGGACGTGAAAGCTTCGATTCCTTCCATCCTCTTCTCGGAGAAGGCGACTAGATGATGAAAAGCACTCACGAAGGACGCTTTCCCTATAGCTGTCCCTGGCAGTCTGAGATGTATAAGATTCTGCCGAAGGGACGCCTGATCGTTGGGGATTCTCCACGACCCCCGTAAGGCTTTCGACTTTCCCCTTCTTCTCCTCGGCCAGGGAGCTTGGAAGAGGTCTAGACCTGGGAGCGTCGCAGAGACGACCAGACGCCCCCTCCGACTACCTCGGGGAACACTAACCATCACTCGAGAAACCACATTCACTTCTCTTACCTTCCAATGCTCCATTTTTCTTGTATTTTTTTAAGGGAAGCTCTGAGTTCCGCCATTTCCGAGGCAGAATCAGAGGGATTAACTTGTGAACGGGCTGAAATAGAATGGGCATAATTATGAGAAGAAGAAGAAGCTACAGAACTACTAGACATTTCCGGCTTTGTAAGCCGCCTTCCTCTCTCTATCTTTCTCTAACTTCTTCAAGTAAGAAGTCAGATTCTTCCATTCTTGCGCACTCAATTTCTCACACTCGTTACACGTATTCTCAATTGAACATTCAACCCTTCTACAACCACTGCATGTAGTGTGAGGATCTACCGAAGCTTTTGGAAATCCTCACCTTACAGCCCTCATTCACACACACTCTGAAGCTAACACTAGAATCAGACATATTCACGAAAATCCAAAGCGAAGTCCAAAAAACAGTCCACGATAGCGAATGCCAAACAACAATCCAAGTCCGTCACCAAAAATCAGTCGAAAGATGATCAAAAGCGTTGTGAAAAAAGAATTCCAGTCAGGAGGAAAGTAACAACAATGTTGATACTACCGGCGACAGAGAGAATCTGATTAGAAAACGGGAATGGTTCCTAGTCCTGCCACCCAGAGCAGGGCGGTAGATCACCTGACCTACCTGTACGAGTGCCGCGAAATTTGAATTTCTGTCGGGGACGACGGAGTCGATAGCTATGTATATATCTGACAGGTAAGTTGAATGTATGAAAACGACTGGACATCAGGAACTTTAGGACTACGTCCAAGTTCCATGACAGCAACTTAGGTTGAGGCACCTTCGTGGTCTCGATGGATCTTAAGAGATCGTGAAGGTCTTTGTCGTTTGCTAAGTCCATGCCTCTATGTCTAAAGACTACAGACAGCACACTTCTGTAGCCTTTGATTGTCGGGACTGCCAGCTTCAAGTCCTTCCTCAGGTAAAGTAGGAAGTCAGCTATTTGCTTCACAGAGGTCGTGGTAGAGGAAATGCCCTTCTTTCTGCACCAACTCCTGAAAGCGGCCCACTTCGATTGGTACACTGCAAGAGAGGAAGCTCTCCTTGCATTGGCAATAGCTCTTGCCACAGGTCTTGAAAAGCCTCTCGCTCTGGCCAACTTTTGGATAGTCTGAACGCAGTCAGACTCAGAGCGGCGAGGTTTTTATGATACCTCTCGAAGTGGGGATGTCTGAGTAGATCTATCCTTAACGGAAGCGTCCTCGGGAAGTCTACTACGAAGGACATGACCTCTGTGAACCATTCTTTCGCAGGCCAGAATGGGGTGATCAACGTCATTCTCGTCCCTTCTGACGCTGCAAACTTTCTCATAACTTCTCCCAGGATCTTGAACGGGGGGGGAGGCGTATAGGTCCATCCCTGTCCAGTCCCAGAGAAAGGCATCTATCGCTACTGCTCCTGGATCGAGCACCGGGGAGCAGTACAGCAGAAGTCTCTTTGTCCTCGAAGTCGCAAAGATGTCTACGAGAGGACGTCCCCATAAACCACACAGCTCTTGGCACACCTCCTGGTGAAGAGTCCATTCGGCGGGCAGCAGTTGACCTTACCGACTGAGGAGATCTGCAGGGACGTTCTCGACGCCTGCGACGAACCTCGTAAGGATCGTTACGTCCTGTGCTTTTGCCCACAACAAGATCTCTCTCGCTAGAGTGAACAGGGACCGAGAGTGTGTTCCTCCCTGTTTCTTGATGTAGGCCAGAGCTGTGGTGTTGTCAGAGTTGATCTGGACTACTTGATGTGAGACTTTGTCTTGGAAGAACTGGAGCGCCAAATAGATGGCCGCCAGCTCTTTGAGGTTTATGTGCCAGGACACCTGTTCCCCTCTCCAGGTGCCTGACACTTCTTCCCCCCCTAGTGTTGCTCCCCACCCCGTGGTGGACGCGTCAGAGAACAACACTAGGTCGGGGCTCTGAAGCTTGAGGGAAAATCCCTCCGACAGCTTTGCAGGATCGAGCCACCACCTTAGGTGATCCTTTACCTCTCTTGATATCTTCAAGATCGCATCGAGATTCTCCTTGTCCTCCCAGCTCTCCGATAGGAAAAACTGGAGAGGTCTGAGGTGCAGTCTCCCTAGGGAAACAAACTTCTCCAGCGAGGAAATGGTCCCCAGCAGACTCATCCATTCCCTCACCGAGCATGTTTCTTTCCTCGGGAAGGCTGACACGATCGAATGAGCCAGTCGTCTAGATACAGAAAGATTCTGACGTTTGCAAGATGAAGCCATCTTCATTAAAATCGTGAAGATCATGGGGGACATGCTCAACCCGAAACAAAGTGCCCTGAATTGGAAAATTTTCCCTCTCAGGACAAACCGCAGGTACTTCATCGACTGGGGATGGATCGGGACGTGAAAATAAGCGTCCTGTAGATCTAAGGACACAATCCAGTCACCTGGTCTTAAGGCCCCAAGAACTGACTGAGGCGTCTCCATCTTGAACCTTTGCTTCTCCACAAAAAGGTTCAAACTGCTTTCGTCTAACACTGGTCGCCATCCTCCCGACTGTTTCGGCACCAGGAATAACCTGTTGTAGAAGCCCGGGGATTCTAGGTCTAATACCTGTTCCACCGCTCTCTTTTCGAGCATTTGCTCGAGCAAATCGTAAAGAATCCTGCTGCTTCTCCCGATGGGTAAGAGGGTGAAACAGAATCCCTGGGTGTCGGTGCCACAGCGGAGGAGGCTTCAGGAAAGGGATCTTGTATCCTTGCTCGATGACGTTGAACGACCAGCTGTCTGCATCTCTCTCTCGCCAGGCTTTCGCAAACGAACAAAGCCTGGCTCCTACTGGTGACTGAAGGACTGAAGGCTCATTTCTTTCCCCTGAGTTTGGAAGGGGCTTTGCCTCTGGGAAGGCTTCTTCCTCGAGGAGCCGGTCTCGAGGAAGCTCCGCCTCGAAAGGGCTTCTGCTTCTTGGAAGCTTGAGACGTCGAAGGAACTGCAGGATGTCTAGAAGACTGAACTAGAAGGTCTTACGTAGCCTTCTTTTGCAGGCTAACAGCCAGATCCTTGATCATAGCCTGGGGAAAGAGATAGCTCGAAAGAGGGGTGAACAGTAACTCTGCCCTCAGCGAGGGAGAAACAGACTTCGCAGTGAAGTTGCAGTACAACGCTCTCTTTTTCAAGAGCCATGTACCAAAGTGCGAAGCCAGCTCCTCCGAACCATCCGCAAGAATGCTGGACAGCTCCCCGAGGCTAATCGAGTCCGGATTTCGAGACTGCGTATCCAGGACTCCCAGACACCAGTCCAAAAAGTTAAATACAGTAGACCCTTGACTCACGAACACAATCCGTTCCTGACCTTGGTCGTGTTCGAAATTGTTCGTGACTCGGAGCTAATTTCCCCATAAGGTTTAATGGGAATAATATTAATTGGTTCTCGACCCCTACGAACCAATATATATTATGTATATTTTGCCTTATTTTACACAGATAATGTAAAAGTCAGTGTAAAAAACCTTAATATATCTAATAATATAATTTAAAATGGTAACTAAACACTATAAAAACGTTTGTAAAGTGAACACTTACTATGACTGGCGAGACTTCTGGCTTGACGGACAAGAGAAGAGGAGGGTGGTGGGTGGGGAGGAGGGTATTGTGCGGAAGGAGACCCTCCCCCATCCAGGTCGGGGAGATCTCGTTCCGGAGATTCAACTCTTCTAGGTTTTTTTGGTGAACTTTTAATCACAAACTTATCCAATGTCTGTTGCCTTTTCCTTCCTTGCATAACTCCTCTGAAATGGCTCATTAAATTTTCATTGAGATATTCACGATCCTGTTCGTAACAATTTGTCCGGATGATACAATTCAAGGAAGCACTGGACATCATTCCACTTTTCCAATGCGGCTTTTATCACATCGCTGCTGACATCTGTAACTTCCTCCCCAGCCTCCTCTTCGTCAGTTGATTGCTCCCGAGCAAGTTGCTCCTGCTGCTCTTTGTGGAGTTGAACAAGTTCGTCCGCAGTCAAATCTTCTGAATGTTCAGCGACCAATTATTCAACATCTTCGTCGTTGACTTGTAGACCCATACTGTTTCCCATGGACACAATTTCTTGCACAATCTCTGCATCGAAGCCCTCAAAGTCACGGACAGTTACGCACTGGGGCCAAAGTTTCCGCCACGCAGAATTTAATGTGCGGTACGTAACTTCAGTCCATGCGTTATCAATGAGGGTTATGC
Organism: Macrobrachium nipponense; assembly: GCF_015104395.2. Taxonomy (NCBI): domain Eukaryota; kingdom Metazoa; phylum Arthropoda; class Malacostraca; order Decapoda; family Palaemonidae; genus Macrobrachium; species Macrobrachium nipponense. The sequence continues at coordinate 67,282,965 of NC_061108.1, read as the reverse complement.
AGTGAAAAACATTAAAGTGCTTCTTCCAAAATTCTGTTAAGGTTAATTTTGTCTCTTCAGTTACACGGAAGCATCTGGAGAAGAGCGCCTTCGTATATAATTTCTTAAAATTGCTAATGACTTGTTGGTCCATGGGCTGGAGAACAGAGGTCGTGTTGGGTGGAAGGAACTTGAACTGAATGAAGTCATGTTCACTGCAGTCAGCCAAGTACGAAGGGTGTGCCGAGGCATTATCCATGATCAGAAGGCACCGCAGGGGCAGCTTGTTCTCTGTTAGGTACTGACTCACGGTCGGCGCAAACACTTCATCAATCCACTCCATAAACAAGCTCCGTGTCACCCATGCTTTTGTATTGGCCCTCCACATTACAGGCAGTCTGGCCTTATTTACGTTGTGCTGCTTAAAGGCACGCGGGTTATTTGAATGGTAGACAAGTAGCGGCTTTAGTTTCAAGTCGCCACTTGCGTTTGAGCATAACAAAAGCGTAAGCCTGTCCTTCATTGGCTTGTGGCCTGGGAGCGCCTTCTCTTCTTGGGTGATAAATGTCCTGTTGGGCATCTTCTTCCAGAAGAGGCCCGTTTCATCACAATTGAAAATCTGTTGAGCGACGTATCCTTCGGCCTCCACGAACTCGGGCAAACTCAGTAACGAATGCCTCAGCAGCAACCTTGTCTGCGCTAGCAGCCTCACCATGCCTAGTTACAGAGTGAATTCCGAGTTCTCTTCTTGAAGGTTATCAAACCTCCACCCTTTACTAGCCTTAAAATCATCTGGCGTGGCACTAGTAGAAGGAGTTTCCTTCAGCAAACTCTGATACACTTGCCGAGCTTTCTTGCAGATGATTGGCTCGTTTACACTATCACCTGCCATCTTTTTGTTTCTCATGTACCCACTTCAAAATGATTTTTTCTGTCTCTTCGAGGGTTTGCGATCTCATCTTGGTTAGTTACTGTCACTCCCTTCGCAACATTTGCTTCTTTAATGGCATCCTTGTTTTTCAAAATTGTCGAAATTGTCGACTTGGCCATCTTGTACTCACTTGCGATATCGGTCACGCGAACACACGTTCAAACTTTTCTATAATTTCTTTCTTTATTATCTTCCTCTGCACCCTCTTCTCACCATCACTCTTCACTTTCTTACTTTCACCACCACTCTTCACTTTCTTAGGGCCCATTATGAAGAAAATCACAAGTTTTAGCGCAAAAAATGCTAAGCAAATTGACGAACGTTTTGTACACAATGAGATGAGACAAAGACTGATGCGTGGGTGACACCGTGCGTGGGCGGCTGGAAGATGGCTGGTCCCATGGCAACTCAAACGCTCTCCAACGTGTGCTGGGCGATTTCGCGCATTTTTCAAATGTTTGTGTCTAAAAATTAGTTTGTGAAACAAAGTGAATTGTTATTTTCCAGAAATTTCCAGCATTTTTCAAATGTTCATGTCTCAAAATTAGTTCATGACCCAAACAGAATTTTTATTTTCCGCATTTTTTTTTTGTTCGTATCTCAAAGTTAGTTCGTAAGTCAAGGGTGAAATTTTACCTAATTTTAATTTTGGTCGGGGATCGAGTTGTACGTGGGTCAATGCGTTCGTGAGTCAAGGGTCTACTGTACCTCCATCGTCCGGAAGAGTCCTTTAAGATGGTGATCTAACTCAGAAGGTGTCCAAGACACCTTCGCCGACGAAAGGTGAGACCTCCTCGGGGCGTCAACCAGGCTGGCAAAGTCGCCTTGGGAAGAGGAGGGAACTCTCAGTCCAACGTCCTCCCCTGTCTCGTACCATATCCCTGCTTTGCCGTTGAGTCTTGACGGAGGCAGGGCAAAAGAGGTCTTGCCTTGTGCTTTCCTCGATTCCATCCAATCATGTAACTTCTTAAACGCTCTCTTGGTCGAAAGAGAAGTCTTCATCTTAACAAAACCCGGAGCTTTACTGGCTTTTGAAGAAGAAAACTGAGAAGGAGGAGAGCGAAGGACCGAGGGTTGGAACTTGTCTCCAAACGAAGCACGTAGGAGGCGGGCCAAGACCTGATAGTCCGAGGACGCTGAAGTCGAAGGCTGTTCTTCGTCTGCTACCTCCAACGAACTGCTAACTTCTCCCTCTTCCGCAGGAGCGACAGGCGAGACTACCGAAGGGAGAGGTACCAGACCTTTAGGGCCAACTTTCAATGCAGATCGCTGCTGAACAGATGAGCTCTGACCACAAGGCTGAGTGTCTCCCAAAGGTTCAGGAGCAGTTGCGAAATGCTTTTGAAGTGCGTCTTGACGGTTGTCTTGACAAACGTCGGCGGGCGTCTTGAGAAGCGTCTTGAAGAGCGTCCGAGCGTCGGCGAGCGTCCATGCCAGCGTCCTGACGAGCGTCCTCAGAAGCGTCCAGAAAAGCGTAACGCTGGGCGTCCTGACGAAGCTTAGCAGCTTGAGGAGCGTCCTGCTTCGCAGCCGAACGATCGTCATGCTTGGCAGCATACGGAGCGTCCCTCAGGGACGATCAAGAAGCATCTCGACAAGCTGCTTGACGAAACGAAGCAGCTTGTACGGCGTCAAGCTTATCAGCTTGAAAAACGTCCTGTCTAACCGAAGAACGAACGTCACGCTTCACAAACAGAGCGTCATGATGAGAAGAGAGGGGAGCGTCTTGTCGAGCAGGAAAACAATCCTTGCTGCGAACGTGAAGACGTTCCTCCCTCTCGACAGAAGAACGTTTGGGGAGACGTTCCTTGCGCCCTCTCAACAAACGCCGGGGAGCCTTACGAAATCCAGAGGGCGACAAAACAGGAGAAAGAGACGAGCGAGGAGAAGGCGAGGGAGACTGTCTGGATCTCTTGATAGGCAGTCTATCATCCTTCTTCCGACAACGCGGCTCTGCCTCTCTCTCGGCAAGCAACGAAGCAAGTTGTTGCTGCATTGAAAGGATGATCATCTTTGTCGGAGAAGACTCCTTCTCAGGGGAAGGGCTGATCCTGTGAGAAGACGAGGGGCGAGGGGACGCCTTCTTCCTTCTCACAGGGACCACAACAGTTCTATCCCTGGAGCGACTGGGTCCCTCAAAAGCGTCATCGTCAGATGACGTCCTGGTCTTCCTTTGCGGAGGAAAGGCAGCAAAACTCTCCGGAGACGACCGCAAAGCAGAAGGAGCGAAAGGACGTGAAGCGTCCTCCTCAGAAAAACCAAAGACAACGGCCGCCTATGCGACATCTAGCGTCTTTGTTCTCTTTAAAGGGCGCGAGTCCTCCAGGAGCTCCAACCCCTGTGCGGGGAGGACGCTTCGGAGGCCGAGAAGCACTCCTGAAGGATACATGCACGAGGACGCTCCTTGGCAGCCTGGGAAGCGTCAACAGGTCCTGCCGAAGGGACGCCAGATCAGTGGGGAGCCCCCTGTAACCCTCCTTCGACTTTCGACTTGCCCACTCACTGATTCCTGGGAGTCCGGCAGAGGTCCAGGCCTAGAGGCATTATAGGGCCGATCTGATGCCCCCTCCACAACACTAGTGGCACTATCACTGCGCTTCACTGCACTATTATCACTTCTACCTTCCAAGGCGAGCACTTTGGATTCTAGATTACGTAGAGACTCTAGAATCACAGACAGGGCATTACCCTCCACAGACACCATTTCAAGGCCCGAAGGCAACACTACAGGTTTAGGCGTTGCAAAATCTACTGGAGGGTTAGCAGGAGAAACATTACTGCCCTGACGTCTACTGCCTGACACACTCCTGGAGGAAGACCTCCTGATCTTATCACGCTCTAACTTGCGCACATAGGACTCATACGCCTTCCAACCCGAATCAGACAGACTTTCACACTCCTTACAACGATCGTCAATCATACACACATGTCCCCTACAACTCGTGCATACTGTGTGGGGGTCTACCGAAGCCTTCGGTAGCCTCACCTTACATTCTTCCATACAACACACTCTGACACTAGCCGAACTAGACCCAGACATCTTAGTTAAAGGAAAAATCAAGCCAAAATCAAAAAGAGTCCATAAATAGCGTGTGCCTAGCCACAAATCCAAGTTTAATAACCAAAAGACAATCAGGATATTTAAGTAGCAAAGAAGTTTCAAAATCCTAAGACGGAGGTACTGAAAACAGGTGTTGACAGTACCGGCGACAGAGAAAATCTGAATAGAAAATGGGAATGGTTCCTGATACCCGCCTCCCAGCGGCGGGAATGGGTATTAACCACCTGACTCCCACAACGTGTGTCGAAAGTTTTGAAATTCTGTCGGACTTTGGAGAATACAGCTATATATATATCTGACAGGTAAGCTTCATGAACAAAAAAAAAAAAAATTCCTAATAGGCTTGCCTTAGCAACCAAAATACCATAGGGGGAAACACAGCAGTGGATCCATCGTCACCGTGTGGATCAGCCTTATTCACTCTATATTTAATTGGTGAAACAAGAATACAATTACATCTTTAAGCATTCATTTCAAAAGATTGAAGTTTTGCCAACATAATGTGATATATGAAAGCGCCATACGAACTAAAATAAGCATGTGAACTCTTCATAAAATATGTTTTGAAGGCAGTTTTGAAATCCAACATGGCGGCAACCGTGAGGTGCCATTTCATAACCACAGCGGAGCCACCATCTTTCCCAGCCTTCCCAGCATTCATTTGAACAATTTTAGCGAATTTATGTAACGTTTACTGATCTTACTCAAGATTGCAGTTGTAATCAGCACAATACAATATTTTGTTGCCTATATTAGTGAAAGTATGCAACTACTTATGCCCGGGGTCATGGTTTCACCTGAAATTCATTTTTACCTTGTAATCGGTGGTTTTATCCTCACTACCATCACAACAGAAACTCCACGGTGCTTAATTGATTGTAATTATATATGTTTTGGTCTTAATTCACTCCAAATTGCAATTTAACTACATTGCTGTTCCTGGTTCCCAAGTGCTCACTCCAAAAACACAGTAACACGGTTTATGAGGTGCAAAGCTTTATTCCCTTAATAGTTTACATTACTCATTATTTAGTTTAACTTTACTTTATTACTTCAAAGATGATATTGTTATGATACAATAAAGTTTTATACATACTTACCTGGCAGATATATACTAAGCTATTTGACTTCGTCGTCTGACAGAAATTCGAATTTCGCGCACACGCTACCTGTAGGTCAGGTGATCTACTTACCTGCCGCTGGGTGGCAGGACTAGGAACCATTCCCATGTTCTATCATATTTTTTCTATACCACCTGTCTCCTGAGGGGAGGTAGGCTGGGTATAATTTTGTATATATCTGCCAGGTAAGTATGTATAAAACTTTATTGTATCATAACAATATCATTTTTATACATTCAACTTACCTGTCAGATATATACTTAGCTGATTCACACCATTGGAGGTGGGACAGAGACAGCTAAATACAGAATCAAACAGGAATCACAACTATCGTTGTAGGTAATAAATAAATAAAACCTTGGTTCCTACCTGTTTAGACTGAAGACTTCATGAATACAATCCAGGAGTCTAGTCAGTCTCAAGAGCCTCAGCGAGATATTGATCTATGGCTAAGAGTTCTTGTGGTTCTGCCAAAGGGGTCTTACCCGCTTACTTGGTAGATCCTGGAAGGACTATGTCAATGGGTGCTTATCCACTTACTTGACAAGACCTATACAAGGAGCAAAACATCGATCCCGATCACCTCAACCTATCCATGTTAGTTCTAAGATTGCAAGAAGTTATCCCCTAACCTCTTGCTAACAACCACAAACTCGAATCACAAACATACGTACAGTAAAGTACAAAAATGAAAATAAAATTTAAAAAAAATTGTTTGTACAATCTAGCCAGTAAGACGTCTCTTGATTCCCCCACTGATCCAAACTAGGACGCCTGTGCGCCACCAAGCATACTAATCAGCAGAAAAAAACCAACAACTCGTCTCACAACGTAGATCTATGTACTATCAAAAATGAGAACAAATACAAATTTTTCTAAGGATCGTTATGTGTTCCCAGCCCCAGCACTGTATCGGCTGATACAAAAGGACCCAGAGAGAAACACGTTTCATATGTTACTTTAACGTCCTTAAGGTAGTGCGATGCGAACACTGAATTACACCTACAGTAAGTGCATCCACAATGTCTTTTAAAGACATGTTCTTCTGAAAAGCTAATGAAGTGGCCACCGCTCTAACCTCATGAGCCTTCACTCGGAGAGTCCTGAAAGAGTCTTCAGTGCAGTTATTATGAGCATCCGTAATAATGCTCCTCACAAAAAATGCATTTTTTTGACATGGGTCTACTAGGATCCCGAACTGCGCACCACAGGCTTTGTTTACATCCGTTGAGTTCATTCTTCTTCTTTAAATAGAACTTCAAAGCTCTAACCGGACATAAAGATCTTTCTAATTCCTCTCCTACTAGATTTGAAAGTCCTTTAACTTCAAAACTCTTTGGCCAGGGTTTTGAAGGGTTCTCGTTCTTGGCCAGAAACAGAGTCTGGAAAGAACCAATTGCCGCATCACTCTTAAATCCTACTCGAGAATCTAGAGCGTGTAACTCACTAATTCTCTTCGCAGTCGCTAAAGACAACAAGAAAATACATTTTCTCGTTAGATCTCTAAACGACGCGTTGAGAGGAGGTTCAAATCTACTAGATGATAGAAATCTCAAAACTACATCAAGGTTCCAGTTAGGAGTGCGAGGAGAAAAGGTTTTAGAGGTTTCAAAAGATCTAATAAGATCGTGGAGATCTTTATCTTCTGCTATTCTCAAACCTCTGTTTCAAAATACGGCAGAAAGCATACTTCGATAACCTTTAATGGTAGAAAATGATATTGTAATGATACAATAAAGTTTGTTCATACTTACCTGGCAGATATATATATATATAGCTGTATTTTCTGAAGTCCGACAGAAATTAAAAAACTTACGACACACGTAGTGGGAGTCAGGTGGTTAGTACCCATTCCCGCCGCTGGGAGGCGGGTATCAGGAACCATTCCCATTTTCTATTCATAATTTTATTTCCACTGTCTCCTGAGGGGAGGTGGGTGGGTACTTAAATTATATATATCTGCCAGGTAAGTATGAACAAACTTTATTGTATCATTACAATATCATTTTGTTCATGAAACTACCTGTCAGATATATATATAGCTGAATCCCACCTTTGGTGGTGGGAAGAGACAGAATAGAATTTTAGGAAACATATACATGCAGATAATTGATATCTTGGTTCCTTACCTGGTTATCATAGCTGGCTTCGTGGTTACTGCCACGTAAGTCTTGCTTGTGCTACTAGAGTTGCCAGCGAGGTAGAGACCTATAAGCTGGTGCACTCAAGATGATCTGTCCAACGGGGGCGTGGACCCGATGTGACTAGACCATTGACCATACAATGAGGGCAACGAAGTAAAAAACCACCTGGCCTAGTCTACCAAAGGTATTCCACTAAACTAGACTAAAGAAGGGAGATCCGCCTCGGGCGGTCGCCCACAACAACAAAAAACACACACAATTAAAAGCTCACCTAACCACTAAAGGAAAGGATGAGTGCTACCTCCTGCCCCAAACAGTGTCTGCAGCGACATATGGTCCAAGCGACGAGGCAATGTTCGTATGTCGCTTTCACCTCCCGCCAGGTAGTGTGAAGCGAACACCGAGTTGCTCCGCCAATATGTGGGCACTCAAAATGTCACTGAGTGCCATATTTCTGTGAAAGGCTATCGAGGTCGAAATAGCCCTCACCTCGTGGGCATTCACTTTTAAAAGCTTCATGTCACTATCACTACGTGGAATGAGCTTCCTTAATGGTGTCTCTCAAGAAGAAAGAAAGCGCGTTCTTTGACATGGGAAGATCAGGCTTCTTAACAGAGCACCACAAGTTGCCCGAAGGTCCTCTACAGTCCTTCGTTCTGTCTAAATAGAATTTGAGAGCCCTGACAGGGCACAGGACACTCTCTGGCTCACTACCCACGATCTCTGTCAAACCCTTGATTTCAAAGTCTTGGGCCAAGGGTTGGAAGGATTTTCGTTCTTTGCTAAGAACATAGGGCTTAAAGAACCAAACTGCATCAGAGTTCTTAAACCCAACATGCTTGCTTATTGCCTGGATCTCACTAACTCTCTTCGCCGTCGCCAGAGCAGTTAGAAAAAGTGTCATCCTTGTAGGTTTTCTAAGCGAAGCTAAGTTGAGCAGTTCAAAATCACTGGACATCAAAAACTTTAGAAAACATGTCTTAAGTTCCAAGAAGGAACTCTTGGGGTTGAGATACCTTCGAAGTCTCGAAAGACTTCAGGAGATCATGAAGGTCTCTGTTATTGGCTAAGTCCAGCCCTCTATGCCTAAAGACTACAGAAAGCACACTTCTGTAGCCTTTTATCGTAGGCACCGCTAAGCGAACTTCATTCCTCAAGTAGAGAAGGAAGTCTGCGATCTGGCTCACAGAGGTAGAGGTGGAGGAAATGCCTTTCTTCCTGCACCAGCTCCGAAAAACAGCCCACTTGGATTGGTTATACGGCAATAGAAGAAGGTCTCCTTGCCGTTGCGATCGCTTTAGCCTCCACAGGTCTTGAAAAACCCCTCCAACTTCTGGATAGTCTGAACGCAGTCAGACTCAGAGCGGGGAGGTTTTTTGTGATACCTCTCGAAGTGGGGCTGTTTGAGTAGATCTATCCTTGGAGGCAGAGTCCTCGGAAAGTCTACTAGGAAAGACATGACCTCTGTGAACCAGTCGGTCGCTGGCCAGAAGGGGGCGATGAGTCATCCTCGTTCCCTCTGATGCCGCGAATTTCCTTATTACTTCCCCTAGGATCTTGAACGGGGGAAAGGCATATAGTCTAGTCCCGTCCAGTCCCAAAGAAGGGCGTCTACTGCTACTGCTCCTGGGTGTAGAAACTGGTGAGCAGTACAGCGGGAGTCTCGTTGTCCTGGAAAGTTGCGAAGATGTCTACGAGAGGACATCCCCATAACTTCCAAAACCAACCTCTGGCATACTTCCTGAGTGGAGGGGCCACTCCGTCGGCAGAAGTTGACCTTGTCGACTGAGCAGGTCTGCACGGACGTTTTCTACTCCTGATATGGATCTCGTCAGGATAGAGACGTCGTGTGCCTTCGCCCATAACAGGATCTCTTTTGCAAGGAAGAACAGGGACCGAGAGTGGTTCCTCCCTGTTTCTTGAGGTATGCCAGGGCTGTGGTGTTGTCCGAGTTGATCTTCACCACATTGCCGGAGACTTCGTCCTGAAAGAACTGGAGCGCCAGATGAACTGCTGCCAGCTCCTTGAGGTTTATGTGCCAGGACACCTCCCCTCTCCAGGTACCTGACACTTCCTCCCCCCCCCAGTGTTGCTCCCCACCCCGCGGAAGACGCGTCGGAAAACAACACTAGGTCGGGGCTCTGAAGCTTGAGGGAAAGACCCTCTGTGAGCTTCAAAGGGTCGGTCCACCATCTTAGATGTTCCTTTACCTCTTCCGATAACACCAGAATCGATTCCAAATTGTTTTTGGTGCTTCCAATTGTCCGACAGGAAGAATTGAAGAGGTCTGAGGTGCAACCTCCCTAGGGAAACAAACTTCTCCAGTGAGGAAATGGTCCCCAGCAGACTCATCCATTCCCTCACCGAGCATGATTCTTTCCCCAGAAAGGTTGACACTTTGCTTAGGCAATCTAGTTGTCGCCCCTGGGACGGAAAAGCCCGAAAAGCCACTGAGTCCATCTGAATCCCCAGATAGACTAAAGACTGAGAAGGGGTCAGATGTGACTTCTCGAGGTTCACCAGAAGCCCCAGGGACTTCGTTAACGACAAGGTCGTGTGAAGGTCCTCCAGACACCGGTCTTTCGAGGAGGCTCGTACGAGCCAGTCGTCCAGGTAGAGAGAGATCCTGACTTTGGAAAGATGAAGCCACCTCGCAATGTTCTTCATCAGTAGGGTGAATACCATCGGAGCAGTGCTGAGTCCGAAGCAGAGAGCCCTGAATTGAAACACTTTTCCTTTCAGGACAACCGCAGGTATTTCCTGGACTGGGGGTGGATGGGGACGTGGAAATACGCGTCCTGGAGATCTAGTGAAGCCATCCAATCCCCCGGTCTTAAGGCTCCCATCACTGACTGAGGCGTCTCCATCTTGAACCTCTGCTTGATGACAAAGAGGTTCAGGTTGCTGACATCGAGTACCGGTCGCCATTCCCCAGACTGCTTTGGCACCAGGAACAGTCTGTTGTAAAAATCTGGGGGAATTCAGGTCGGAGACCTGTTTCTACGGCGTGTTTCACGATCATCTGATTCTAGCAGATCGTAAAGCACTTGTTGCTTTTCTCCCCGATAAGAAGGTGACATGTCCCTGGGTGTCATAGACAGCGGGGGTGGTTTCAGGAACGGGATCCGGTAACCCTTCTTTAAGATGTCCAGGACCATTTGTCCGCACCTCTCTCTTCTCAGGCTTGCGCAAAAAGCTGAAGCCTGGCTCCAACCGGTGACTGAAGGACTTCTGTTTCACTTCTTGTTCTTGGCAAGCGCAGTGGCTCTGCCTCTGGAAGTGCCTCTTCCTCGAGGGGCTGGTCTCGAGGAAGAACTACTCGAAAGGGCTTCGATTTCTTGAGAATCGAAACTCCCGAGGACGAAGGAACTGCAGGTCTCCTTGAAGATTGTGTGAGGAGATCTTGCGTGGCCTTCTCCTGTAGGCTGGTAGCAATGTCTTTAACCATAGCCTGGGGGAAGAGATGATCCGAAAAAGGAGCGAAGAGCAAATCTGCCTTTTGTGACGGAGAGACAGATTTAGCTGTAAATTGCAAAACAGGGATCTCTTCTTCAAGAGCCCTGTGCAAAAGTGAGCAGTAAGCTCCTCCGAACCATCTCTGACGGCCTTGTCCATACACGACATTACGCTGGACAGCTCCCCCAGACTAATCGAGTCGGAACTCCTAGACTTGGCATCCAGAACTCCCAGACACCAATCTAGAAAGTTAAAGACCTCTAACGTCCGAAAGAGGCCTTTAAGGTGGTGGTCCATTTCCGTAGTAGACCAGGAAACTTTCGAAGAGGACAGGTGAGACCTCCTCGAGGCATCCACAATGCTTGCGAAGTCTCCTTGAGCTGACGAGGGAAGTCTAATACCTACGTCTTTTCTCCCGTCTCGTACCAAATGCCAGCTTTCCCACTAAGTCCTCGAAGGCGGCAGGGCAAAAGAAGTCTTTCCCTGAGACTTCCTTTTCTCCATCCAGTCATGTACTTTACGAAGAGCCCTCTTAGTTGAAAGGGACTTCTTCATTCTGACAATGCCGAGACCTTATTGATCTTGGAAGAAGAAAGTTGCGATGGAGGAGAGCGAGAGCTTCCGGATGAAACGTATCTCCAAACTCCGATTGAAGAAGGCGGGTCAATACCTGGTAGTCAGAAGAGACCACCGCCAAAGGTTTCTCATCATCCACTTCAACCGAAGCGTCGCTAACCTCTGCTTCTGACACAGGTGAAGTCGGAGGAAGTAAAGGTCTGAACTAAGACTATCTGGTCTAAGTTCCCAAGAGGAGCGTTGCTGTGAAGTGGAAGGCAAAGCTGACTCCTTAATAGAAACTCCGGTTGTCTCTCTAAGACCTGAAGTAACTTGCAAAGTCTCATCAAAAACAGGTGGGTGACGAAGAAAATCCACATTCTCGTCCACCCGAGCGTCCGCTGGCGCACACCTGGCGTCCACTGGCGCACACCTGGCGTCCACTGGCGCACACCTGGCGTCCACTGGCGCACACCTGGCGTCCACTGGCGCACACCTGGCGTCCACTGGCGCACACCTGGCGTCCACTGGCGCACACCTGGTGTCCACTGGCGCACACCTGGCGTCCACTGGCGCACACCTGGTTGCTACTAGCGCGGGATTGGCGTCCACTCGCGCGCTGCTGGCGTCCGCTGGCGCACGCTTGGCGTCCACTGGCGTGCGTATGAAGTTCACTAAAGCGCGCTTAACATCTCGCGCGCGCTCTGCTTCCGCCGGTGCACTCTTAGATGCCACTGGCGCTCGCTTGGCTTCCGAACGAGCGTCAATATCCTGAACTTGCACAGAAGCGTCCACGCAAATATCGAGCTCTCGCACCGCCAGTTTACGAGCGGGTAATACCGCTTCATGCGCAGAGCGAGTAAATTCTTCTTCACGTCCTCTAGAGAACCGCTGGGGAGTCGCACGAACTCTAGCAGGCGAAGAAAGTGGAGAGATAGAAGAGCGAGGAGAAGGAGAGGGAGACCTTCTAGATCTCTTCACAGGAAGACGGTCATCCTTTCTCTTGGGACGTGGTTGCGTCCCTCTCTTAGAAAGAGCATCAGCAAGTTGTTGCTGCAAAGAGCGCAGGGTCTTCTCAGTAGGAGAGGATTCCTTGTCAGGTGACGGGCTGATCCTGTGAGAAGGCGAGGGGCGAGGGGACGCCTTCTTCCTTCTCCCAGGAACTGCCGTTGAACTTGCTCGGGAGCGACTGGGGAGCTCAACAAAGTCATCATCCGATGACTCCTTACGTTTCTTCTGTGGCGGGAAGGCTGCGAACATACTCTCAGGCGAAGATCGCCGCTCGAGAGCAAAAACTGGACGTGAAGCGTCACGATCACCAACGCTCCTTTTCAGCGGGCGTGAAACAGACTGAGAGCTCCACCCCTTGTGCGGGGAGGAAGCCTCTGAAGAAGAGAAACACTCTTTCAGGAGACGTGCACGCGCACGCTCCTTGGCAGTCTGGGTAGCGTCAACAGATACTGCCGAAGGCACGTCAGATCGGTGGGCGTTCCCCCGTAACCCTCCTGCGGCTTTCGACATGCCCTCTCCCTGAAACCTGGGAGTCGGCAGCGGTCTAGGCCTAGAGGCGAAATGGGGCCGATCTGACGCACCCTCCACACACGAAGGAGCACTGTCACTGCAACTTTGCACCTTCACTTTTGCCTTCTAAGGCGAGCACTTCGGATTCTAAATTACGAATCGACTCTAAGATAAGCGTAAGGGTATTACCCTCCACAGCACACTGTTTCAGGGCCCGAAGGCAACACTACAGGGTTAGGAGTAGTGATTAAAGGAGGGTTAGTAGGAGAAACATGAACTTCCTGACGTTTACCTGAAACGCTCCTGGAGGAAGACCTCCTTAACCTATCCCGTTCAAGCTTACGAAGCTAGGACTCATACGCTCTCCATCCAGAATCAGAAAGACACTCACACTCCTTGCAGCGACTTTCATACATACAATCATGCTCCCTGCAACTCTTACACAAAGTATGAGGGTCTACTGATTGCTTTCGGTTAGCCTACCTCGACAATCACTCTTGGTACAAAACCTGGCGCTAGCCGAACTAGAACCAGACATCTTATTTAAAGAGAAATCAAACCAAAATCAATCAAATCCACAATTAACGTGTGCCTAGCCCACCGATCCAAAAGTCAAGATACCAAAAATCAAAAAGGGGTACTTATAGTAGCCAAGTTTCCTAAATTCAAGACGGAGGTGCTGAAAACTGTGTTTACAACACCGGCGACAGAAAAATTATGAATAGAAAATGGGAATGGTTCCTGATACCCGCCTCCCAGCGGCGGGAATGGGTACTAACCACCTGACTCCCACTACGTGTGTCGTAAGTTTTTTAATTTCTGTCGGACTTCGGAAAATACAGCTATATATATATCTGACAGGTAAGTTTCATGAACAAACTGATAATTTTGATTCTTCCCTAAGGAAAATCAAGAAATCAGCTATGTTGGTCACAGAGGTATCGGAGGAGGCAGTTTATTCTTCTTACACCATCTTCTAAAAACGTCCCATTTTGATTGGTACACCCGAATAGTTGAAGATCTCCGGGCCCTAGCAATTGCTTTTGAAGCTTTGCTTGAAAAGCCTCTCGCTCTGACAAGTCTTTCGATAGTCGAAAGGCAGTCAGAGCGAGAGCGGGGAGGTTTTGATGGTACCTCTCGAAATGGGGTTGTTTGAGAAGATCTCTCCTGTGTGGAAGAGATCTTGGGAAGTCCACTGTCCATTCCTGTACCTCTGTGAACCAATCTTGAGACGGCCAAAAGGGAGCGATGAGTGTTAGTCTCGTCCCTCTTGATGCCGCAAATTTTCTTAACACCACTCCTAACATTTTGAAGGGGGGAAAGGCGTAGGCATCTAGGCCTGACCAGTCCAGCAGCATGGCGTCCACCGCTATCGCTCTCGGGTCTTCCACTAAGGAGCAAAAGTTCTCTATCCTTCTGGATAGGTAGGTGGCAAATAGGTCTATATGTGGACTGCCCCACAGGGACCACAGAGCTTGACACACCTGAATGTGAAGGGTCCATTCTGTGGGGAGAACTTGGTTTAACCTGCTTAGCCTGTCTGCTCTGATGTTCTTCTCTCCTTTCACGAATCTTGTGAGGAGAGTCACCTTCTTTTCTTTCGCCCAATACAACAGCTCTTTTGCTATATGGAACAGAGAAAGAGAGTGAGTTCCCCCTTGTTTCTTGATATAGGCCAACGCTGTGGTGTTGTCTGAGTTGACCTGTACCACTTGACCTAACACCTCTGTCTCGAAGGCTTTTAGAGCTAGAAGAACGGCATAAAGTTCTTTGGAGTTTATATGCCAGTCTTGCTGATCCTTCCTCCATTGGCCTGATACTTCTTTTGTCCCTAGAGTCGCTCCCCATCCCTTCTCTGAAGCGTCTGAGAACAAGATTAGGTTTGGGTTCCGAACCTCTAGAGACAAGCCCTCGTTCTTTTCTAAGGGAAAAATCCACCACTTCAGATGATTCTTTACTTCCAGATACTGAAAGTGTCTGAAAGTTGCCCGTTCTTCCAACTCCAAATTCTTCTTAGGAAGAATTGAAGAGGGCGTAGGTGGAGTCTTCCTAGTGAAATGAACTGTTCTAGTGAGGAAAGGGTTCCCAGAAGACTTAACCACTCCCTCACCGAACTCCGTTCTTTCTCTAGGAAGCTCGAGATTTTCTGTAACCCGAGCAATCCTTTCCTGGGACGGAAAAGCCAGAAAACCCCGAGAATCCATCCGAATCCCCAAATAGACTAAGTTCTGACTGGGGATACTCTGAGATTTCTCGAGGTTCACGAGTAATCCTAACGTCTTTGCTAGGTTCAAAGTAGACTGAAGGTCCTCCAAAGACAGTTTCTCCGACTTGGCCCGAATTAGCCATCGTCGAGATACATTGAGATGTTTATCCCTTCTAAATGAAGCCATTTGGCCACGTTCCGCATCAGATACGTGAATACCTGAGGAGCGGTCGATAGGCCGAAGCACAAGGCCCTGAACTGGAAGATTTGTCCTTGTACAACAAATCTTAGATATTTTCTTGACGATGGGTGAATTCGGAACATGAAAGTAAGCCATCCTGAAGGTCCAGGGATACCATCCAATCTCCCTGACATAGGGAAGACAGAACTGAAGCTGAAGGTCTCCATGGAGAACTTCTTTTTCTCCACGTACCGGTTCAGGACGCTTACATCTAGGACGGGTCTCCATCCCCCCGAAGCCTTTGGAACCAAGAAAAGGCGATTGTTAAAACCCCGGGGAGACTGGATCCTGCACTAGCTCTATTGCATTCTTGTCCCTCATCGACACCACCGTCTGAAGGAGAGTCTCGTTCAGTCCAGGGTCCTTGTAACTCGTCGACAAATCCTTCGGAGATGTTGCCAAAGGAGGTCTGTCTACGAAGGGAGTGATGTACCCCTTCTGTAGGACAGACTGAGTCCAGGGATCTGCTTCTCTTACAGACCAGGCCTCCAGAAAGTATTGAAGTCTGGCCCCTACCTGTGCTTGGAGGACATGGCTGCTATTTGCTCTTTTTAAAAGAGCGGAAGAAAGACCTCCCTCGCTTGTCGAAGGGTTTTCTCTTCGAAGTTGATCGAGTTGAGGGGGCTCCACGAAAGGGCACCACTGGAGTACGAGCCACCTTCTTCTGAGTCGGAACTGCAGGTCTAATTTTCTTTGTAGATTGCACAAGAAGGTCCTGCGTAGCCTTTTCTGACAGGGATCTCGAAACATCCTTCACTAACGATGAAGGAAACAGATGTTCTGACAGAGGTGCGAATAGTAGATTAGATTAGATTATAAAATTTTTGGCACATAGCCAAGCGCCGGAGCCGAGGGACCATTCAGCGCATATATATCTTTAAGAATAAAAGTCACTGTCGTACAAACAAACATACACACAACCGATTAACATACAAATCATTCATTCATAAAACCAACAAGGAAACAAACCTAAAACAATTAAGAGAAAATTACAATTCATAAAAAAAGACCAATATTTTTTAAAAATGTCATAATTTGCTCTGCTGAGCACCTTCACCTAAAATATCGGCAAGAGTCTTATTGCCAGCAAACAAGCTCTACAGTTGGTTTCAAAATGAGGGCACTCCACCAAAATATGCACCACAGTCAAATCCACATGACAAGTGGAACAGCGAGGAACCTGCCTATCAGCTTCCACCAAAAACTCATCATTAGATACCCGTGAGTATATTTAGTGTGGCCAATACGTAATCTAGCTAAAACTATCTCAGACCTTCTATCCATCCGGCTATGAGGCCAAGGATGAACAGAAGGCCTAATCGACTTTAATTTAAGATTATTATCTAAAGTAGACCAGTGGGCTGCCACTGGTCTCTACAATAAAATCGAATGGTATTTTTAAATCGGAAACAGGGACGCCCATGCTGGAAATGTGCCCAAGCCTAGTTGCAGCCTTAGCAGCAGCGTCGGCTCGCTCATTCCCAACAATTCCAACATGGGACGGAGCCCAACAAAACCTAACAGAAAATCCTCTTCTATTAATTAAAAGATAAAACCAATCTTGTACTTCTTGCACTAAAAGGGTGGCAAGAGACTAGGCTTTTTGAGAGGAAGATAAAACACTCAAAGAGTCGGTAAAAATGGTAAAAACCTTGTTAGTACAAGAACTATAAAAAACATATTTAAGAGCGGTCAAAAACTGCCAGCAGTTCAGCTGTAAAAACAGAGGAATTAGATGGAAGCTTCTTTTTAATTATATTATCAATAGTCACTACAGAGCAACCAACACCATCAGAACCCTTCGAACCATCAGATATAATATAAGATGAGAATCACCATGTTCAGAAGCATGATCCAAGAAACTTGCCCTCAACTGATCACCAGACTGTTGCTCCTGCTTTCCCTAATTGGGCAGATTTCTATGCGAGGCCTATTCCAAGGAGGAAACTTTGAGGGCGAAATTTCAGCTACTGCAGGAGGTAGTAATCCCACCTCCTGGCAGAGCTTGCTAGTCGAACTTCAAGTGGCTTTGGCAGTCTAGGTCTATTTGGGGCTCTATCAGTTGGTTCTCTAACGTACTTATAGTTGGGGTTCAGCTTTGATGTAAGTACTCTTGATATGACTCTCAAGCCTAATTCCTCCCTACGGATAAATAGTGGGGGAAAACCTGACTCAACATAAAGGCTTTCAACTGGTGAAGTTCTATAGGCTCCCGTACAAATACGTAAAGCCATATTATGGACAACATCTAATTTCTGCAGTGTTGTCTTGCACGCACAACATAAACTTGGCAACCATAATCAATTTAGCTTAGGCATAAACCTGGTACATCCTCAAAAGGGTGATTCGATCTGCCCCCCAGTTTAAAATTAGACACAACTTTAAGAATATTAATTCGAAGCTTCACGTTACATACAACTTCATTAACATGTTGAGTAAAAGTTAATTTTTTATCAAATGTAACACCTAGATACTTAATGCTATCTTCATAAGGTAAAATCGAATCATTTAAAAACAGCGTAGGAATCTCTTCCACTCTTCTTAATCGACAAAATCGTATAGCTTTGGTTTTTTCTGGTGAAAATTTGAAACCTTTAGCACTGGCCCATGATGTTGAAGCATTAATAGCAGTCTGGATCATTTGACAAGCTTCGACAGCTGTGGACTTACTACAGATTATTGCATAATCATCAGCAAAGGCCAGACCATGCACCCCGACAGGAACTTTTTCTAGTAGACCGTTGACAGCTACATTAAAGAGTGTTGGACTAAGGACACTTCCCTGAGGTAACCCTTCTTCTTGAGGGTAAGCAGAAGAAATGTAAGAGCCCACTCTTACTTTCAGGTAACGTTCTGATAAAAAATCTTTAAGACAATAAAACAAATTACCCACAATACCCCACTCAACAAGTTGCATAAGGATACCCCTCGCCAGGTAGTCATAGGCTTTTTCTAAGTCAAAAAACACTGCAACAGTCTGGTTTTGCACAGCAAAAGCATTCTGTATCTCCCGAGTAAGGAACATCAAAGGGTCAGAAGTAATTATATTTTTCCTAAAGCCAAACTGCCGATTAGATAAAAGATTCTTTGAATCCAAATACCACACAAGTCGAGCATTGACCATCCTCTCATAAATCTTGCTAACACAATGGTTAGAGCAATTGGCCTATAGTTCTTAGGAGGAAGGAATCTCTTTTAAAAGTTTTAAAACAGGTACAATAATCGATATCTTCCAAGACTCTGGTGAAGTTCCTGAAAGCCAAAAACTGTTTAAAATGTCTAAAAGAAATTGTTTTGTACTTCTAGGCAGATTAAAAATCATTGAGTACAGTATATCATCTTCCCCAGGAGATAGTTGGTGAAGATAACGAGATTTGCATGATCTAATTCTTTTATGGTGAAGGAAGATTATAAGATTCTGAATTTAAACTAACAGCAGGAACAACCGTGGTACTGTCCCTAATATTCTGAATGCAGGAGAGTATGTAGGGCACTAGATATACTGGAGAAATGCCTACCAAAGGTTTCTGTGAACTTCTCCAGAATCAGATATGAGGAAGCCATCAATTTTCAATATAGGCAAGGGAGGTGGAGAAAATTTCCCTTGCAGCTTTCGGATTCTGTTCCAGACTAATGACATCGGCGAGTCATATTTTAATTCATTTATATATCTGATAAACGATTCCCTCTTTGCTTGCTTAAATGTTTTCTTTTGCTTAGCAAGAGCTCTTTTGTAGATAATTTTATTACCAAGCAAGGATATCTACGATATCTCTTGTAGCAAGTTCTTGTTATCTTTCGGCTCAATGCGCATGCATCACTCCACCAAGGTACTAGAGGACGCCGAGGTTTACCAGAGTTCGAGGAATAGACAGCATGGCACCACACAACAATATACCGATTAAATACTCATAAGCAGAATGTTGGGCTCTGAAAATCGTTTATCTCTTGATCAATTTCAGTAGATTTTTGAATAATCCCCAGTCAGCCTCCCCTACCTCCATTTTGGTAAACATGGAGATGGAATATTTTTCATATACTTTAAGAGAATGGGCCAATGATCACTGCCATGATCATTCTGGTCTACTACCCACTGGTAATCTAACCTCAAAGACGAAGAGCAGATAGTGAGGTCAATGGCTGAATCAGTATTATGAAAAACATCATGTCTTGTAGGGGAACCATCATTCATTAAAGTGATGTCATTCAAGTCAAGCAGCTGTTCTATTATTAAAAACCCCACCGGTCGCAGTTTGGCTCTCCCCAGAGGATGTGCTTGGCATTAAATCCCCCATCAGAATGAAGGGTTTAGGAAGCTGGTCTATCAGGTGTCTGTAGTCGTTTAATTCTAGATGGCAGGGATTACCCTGAGCATCCTGCAATCTACTTTCTAATGATGGGATCAAGGTAGAGAGAGCAAAATTGTGATCCATTTTATAATTAAAAATTTGGACTGCACAGGCCTGCAACACAGTGTTCAATTGAACAACACCTGTGATTAACAGACTTGCGGACTATGATGCCTGTGCCTCCCTGAGCACGTACACCTATTAGGGGTGAAGAACCTGTGAAATGAATAATTAAAAACCCACATTGGGTGTGTGCTCTCCCAGCTTTTGTCTCTTGTAGACACATCGCAGATAAATCATGTTCACTAAACAGAACCCGAACTTGCTCTCTATTTGGTATAAAGCCACGGATGTTCCACTGCATGAGAGCCATTATTTAGAGGAAGGGATCTTAAAATTCTCTACTAATTTAGGAATCTGTGTCCTGGTGAGAGATATCTTATCAGCTTCACCAGTACTACTTGATCTAGATCTAGGTGTTACAGATCTTTTTGACGAAGGGCCTTCACTTGCCCTTTCAGTTTTGCTTTTGTTTTTTCTTTGATATCTGAATGACCGTGAATGAGGCGAAGAGGGAGAAAGGGACCTCTTCTGACGAATAAGGAGGGCCTCCATCAATCCGACCGTCATTTCCACGGTGGCACTGTTAATGTCAGGATCAGGTGAGGGCTCAATGTCTGGCAATCCCCGACACAGAGAAGTCGTCAATCATACTGAGATCTGGCTAGAACCCTAGAATCAACAGGGTCCCCTGGCTTAACCAGTCTCTCTGCAACATGGGAAACCCCACCAGGGGGGGCATGGGAAGCCCCACCAGAGGAGCCACACGAGGCCCCACCAGGGGAGGCATGGGAGGCCCCACCAGGGGGGGCACGGGAAGCCCCACCAGGGGGGGCACGGAAGCCCCAACAGGGGGGCACGGGAAGCCCCAACAGGGGGGCACGGGTGCCCCACTAGAGGGGGTGTGGAAAACCCCCCACCAGCGGGGCACCGGGGAGCCCCACCAGAAGGGGCACCAGAAGAAGCAGTATTCAACTGTTGTGCCTTCAAGGCATCCGAATAGGATTTCCTGCCCAACAGCTTTTTGGCCTGTCCGACACTGATATGTTCAGCAATAGATTTTAGTAATGCCTCTTTGTTCTTTTTTGAATCACTACATTTCTTATCACGGGCTCGATGTTCACCCTTGCAGTTTATGCAAATTACCAGTACCAGAACATTCCTCGTGCTCAGGCTGGCCACACGATTCACGAGTTTATTTCTGGTACAAACATTGAGAGTGTCCAAAACCAAAACATTTAAAGCACTGGAGCACTCTCGGGCTATAAGGACGAACTTTCAGATTTCAACTGTCAAGACTCTAATTTCAGATGGCAGGAAAGAATTTATAAAAGTTAAAATAAGCATTGATTCGTCGGGGCACTTTAAAAACCTTCCAAACCAAGTCTGGACACATTTCCAAAATTTCCTCCTCATCCATTTCATGGTAGATCTTCATTGAAGATAACACCCTTCGCGTTCGCGTAACTAAAATTATAATGAGGTTTTACCTCTTTTACCATACCCTCAGGATCAAGCTTCAAATTTAGGAGCATTATCGATTGAACATCTGTCTTGGTATGGACTAAAAAACTATTACGCCCAAAGCGAGTTACTTCTGGGCTCCCAACGTTGCCGATCTTCTGGCTTACCAACCTTTTCACCTTGAAGAGGTTGCCTCTCTCACCATGTGTGGTGATAATTAACCACTTAGGCTGGGTCTGGTGATCTGGATATTTTACTTATTCTACTAGCATCTTTTATTTCATTTGGTGGTTTATAAATGTCAAGGTACCTAGGGACCTCTTCTGTCTCCACAAGTCCAACACTCATAGAATCCGACCTAAATTCTCTAACGCTCTGTGAGCTTCTGATTCATTGTTGAAAATTATCCAGAATTCAAAATAACCAAAATTTTTGCCAAGTTTATTCCTTAATTCTTTGATGTTCCCAAATTTACAAAATTCATTAAATATTGTGTCATAATTCCAGTCCAAAGGGACTGGTTTCACATGCAGAATGTTTGTAACAAGGAGCTCATTTGAAAAAGGCTCCAAAGTTACGATGGAGGAATTACCAGGTTTTTCCTTGTCCTTATCCTTGCCTAAGTCGTCAACCGTAAGGTCTAATTGATGTCGCCATAAGACGAAGGATTTATGATTCGTCCAGGTAGCCCCCCCCACCCACCATGGAGCCACATTTAGAGGACAGTGTTATCCCATACAGGGCTGCCCTAGGGTACCACCCAGATATACACCCCACCCTCAGTGCTTAAGGCGTCATGATGTCCTTCGAGATCAGACCCAGCACTAAGAGCAGGGTTTGACATATAAACTTTCCCCTCGCTCAGGACCACGTTATGGTTAAGTGAAATGTTCTAACGGGTTGGAGTGGGGCATGCCAACCCATCCCTCACCCTCCACCAAATCCAATGAATAAGTCCAAATCATGTCCAAAATCAATCCAAAAGTCATCCAAACATAAAATCTGTACCTTATAGGGGAGGAAGCAGAAGGATGAAAAGTTTTAGTAAAAGGAAAAGAGCGGACTTATTTAGTTGGATCAACAGCTGGGCACCAAGGCCCAGCGAGAAAGTAGTTCCCACCAGGCATCAGGCCCAGTGCTGAACCCTAAGCCCCCCATCTCGGCAAGGCTTCAGCATCTGGGGGAGGTGCGAATAGTAGAGCGGACCTCTGAGGAAGGAGAAACTCCTTTTGTCAGAAAGGAACTGTAAAGAGATCTTTTCTTTAACATTCCAGATCCAAAAAGTGCCGCCAACTCACCAGAACCATCTTGCACAGCTTATCCATGCAAGATAGGACACTGTGCAAAGTTTCTGGATCAAGAAAATATGACAATTGTCGAAAATTGCATTTTTCCTAACTATACAAACCTGAGGTACTTTAACAATAGGAAGGTAACTAGCGGCAGCTGGGACGGTCGTAAGCTTCGAACAAGGGGAGACGGTAGTTAACTGCTTGTCCGATCGTGCGCGCGCCGCGCGTGGTGAAGAATCACTTTTGCTTTAGGCCCATGCAAAAAGTTGCAGAGTGAGGGGTGGTATGAGGTGGGACTATATGTAAAAGGACCTCAGGTTTGTATAGTTAGGAAAAAATGCAATTTTCGACAAATTGTCATTTGTTCCGATACGTAATACAAACCCTCGGTCCTTTAACAATAGGAAGACTCACTTCTTGGTGGGTGGAATCAGAGTCTTTTTGGTGAACAGACTGGTGTTCGTCCAACCTTGGAATGCCTCCCTGGTCATAAGAGCAAGGGAGGGATCCAAACCTCTGTCCGATTGATCGGGGTGTGCACCACAGGATCAATGGTCAGACCTCTGAGCCAAGTACTAAGAGAGGAGGCTAGCGTATCTCGTTGTACCAGCAAGCAAGAACTTGCTCCTTTACAAGAGCCAACATAAAGTTATGGGTTTGTCTCAAGTAGGCATCCACTCCTTCCCCCTTGTTGGAGGGAGTGGAGGATATTTGCTTCTATCCCTAACTAAAGGGATAGATTGGGGCTCGGTCGAGTAGCTTACCTGCATCGGAATTCCTTCCCAGTATGGTGACGACCGTGACCCTCTGCCCACAGGTAGAGAGAGAGAAAGATGGAGAAGAGAAGCCAGTCGCACTCTCATTCACCCATTCATTCCTACAGTCACACCAGGAATCGATGCTGTTCTGCCTGCTCGGGGGGGTAAAACTTACACAACGTGTTGAGCAGCCACCACAGGTCCCAAGGAAAAACGAAAAAGTATCCAAGGACTTGTGGGCAATATCCCGAAGGTAGAAGGACGTGAAGGTAGTCTGGTTGGCCCAGACACCTGCCTTCAGGACCTGCGCCACAGAGAAGTTCTTACGGTCGGAGCGTACGGATGTCGTCACTACCATCAGCCTCGTACGCCCTCCTGATCACCTCACGCAGCCAGAAAGAAAGTGTGTTCTTGGGATACTTCTTTCTTGGTAACCCCAGTGCTAATGAAGAATGGCCGTCGGCCACTCCAGGCCTGGAGGCGTCGAGTTTTCTTCAGATAGCGCCGTAGTGCCCCCTCACAGGACAAAGCAGCATCTCATCCGTATCGTTGTCGGTGAAATCCATTAGGGAGGGGATCGTGAAAGACTCGAACCTGTCGTCAGGGATCGACGGATTCTGAGTCTTAGCTACGAAGTTCGGGACGAAATCGAGCGTCACAGATCCCCAGCCCCTGGAATGTTTAACATTGAAGGACAGACCATGAAGTTCTCCTACTCTCTTCGCCGATGCCAGGGCCAGCAAGAAGAGGGTCTTGAGGGTCAGATCCCTGTCTGACGACTCTCGGAGTGGCTTGAATGGTCTTCGAGTCAAACTCCTAAGGACGAGAGTCACATCCCACTCAGGGGGCCTGAGTTCCCTGGGTGGGCAAGACCTTTCGAAGCTCCTCATGAGCAAGGAGATCTCGAACGAGTTCGAGATGTCCAGTCCCCTCAGTTTTAGGACAAGGGACCAGGGCGGCTCTATATTTCCCTTAACTCGCGGGTACTGAGAGGAGCTTTCTCTCGGCGAAGAAACACGAGGAAATCCGCTACCTGCTGAAGAGTGGCTCTGAGAGGAGATAGACCCAGTCTACGACACCAACCACAGAAGACGGCCCACTTCCCCTGGTACACAGCTGCAGAGGACTGTCGGACGTGTCCAGCCATCTCTGTTGCTGCGCTGCGAGAAAAGCCTCTCGTTCGCAAGAGATGGTGGATAACAGCCAGCCGTGAAGTTGTAGGGACTGGACTGCTCGGTGGTACCGCTCTGTGTGTGGCTGGGCTAGAAGGTTGTGCCAGTGGGGCATCTCTCTCGGTTCTTACGCAAGAAGAGCAGCAGGTCCGGATACCAAACGGCTTGAGGTTGTTTGGGAGCCACCAGAATCATCCTGAGATTGGGAGTGACCAGCGCTCGGCGGCTGATCACTTTCCGAACTCCAGACAAAAGGGAGGAAAGCGTAGACGAAGAGGTTGTCCCAGGGGTGTTGAAGAGCGTTCCTCTGCCTGCTGCCCATGGGTCCGGCACGGCCGAACAAAAAACCTGAAGTTTTTTGTTGTGCCGGGTGGCGAACAGGTCTATGACCGGACGCCCCCACAGGTTGAAGAGCCTTTCCGCCACTTCTGGGTGTAGGGACCACTCGGTCCCTATCACCTGATCCCGACGGCTGAGCTTGTCTGCTACTACATTCCTCTTGCCTGGAATGTAGCGTGCTGACAGCTCTATGAGTGAGCCGTGGCCCTCGTGCACTCTGCACGGTCAACTGATGTAGCGGGAGAGACACTAGGCCCCCCTGCTTGTTGACGTATGCCACTACTGTGGTGTTGTCGCACATCAACACCACCGAGTGTCCCACCAAGCGGTCCTGGAATTCTTGGAGAGCGTAGAACGCCGCCTTGAGTTCCAGGACATTGATGTGAAGGTGCTTGTCGTGATGGTCCCACACACCTGCAGCCAGCAACTCCTCCAGGTGTGCGCCCCATCCCTCGGTCGATGCGTCTGAAAACAGCAGCATCTCCGGGGGGGGGGGTGCGTAGAGGCACTCCTCTTAAGAGGTTCCTGTCGTCGAGCCACCAGGCTAGGTCCTGCCTCACCTTCTCGTGTATGGACCACGGGGAAGTAAGGTGGATCCTTTTACCTGTGACCAACTCTCCCTTAGTCTCCACTGGAGAGACCGCAGGTGAAGACGTCCGTGAGGAACTAACTTCTCGAGTGACGACAGGTGGCCGATCACGACTTGCCATTGCTGAGCTGCCTGTTCCTGCCGAGACAGGAACCGGCCGGCTGCCTCCCTGAATTTGCTGATCCTCAAGTCTGCGGGGCGGACTTGAGCTGCTACCGTATCGATCAGCATACCCAAGGTACTTCATTCTTCTGCTTGGTTCGAGATCGGACTTCTCGTAGTTTATCACGATCCCCAGATCGCGACAAAGCTTTAGAAGTCGATCCCTGTCCTGCAGCAACTGCGAGCGGGAGCTCGCCAGGACCAGCAATCGTCGTGATACCTCAGAAGACGTATCCCGTGCGAATGGGCCCAAGCAGACACCAGCGTGAACACTCTCGTGAACACCTGTGGGGCGGTTGAGAGACCGAAGCAAAGTGCCCTGAATTGGTACACCGTCCCGTCGAAGATGAAGCGGAGGTACTTTCTGGAGGACTGATGGATGGGTATTTGAAAATACGCATCCTTCAGGTCCACTGAAAGCATGAAATCGTTCTCCCTGATGGAGTCGAGCACGGAACGTGCCGTCTCCATCTTGAACCGAGTCTGGCGAACAAATCGGTTCAGGGGAGAGAGATCTATCACCAGGCGCCAGCCCCCCGATGCCTTCTCCACTAAGAAAAGGCGGCTGTAAAAGCCCGGTGACCGATCTACTACGACTTCTACAGCTCGTTTGGTCAGCATGGTCTTGATCTCCTGCCGAAGAGCGTCGTCCTTTGAGGATTCTAGTACATATGTCTGAAGATGGACCGGGTTGGAGGTGAGGGGTGGCCGAGATTCGAAGGGTAGTAGATATCCCTCCCAGAAAAGGACGTCTACTATCCAGGTCTCGGCACCGTAGCGCTGCCAAGTTGCCCAATGGCTCGCTAGGCACCCCCCCACACTTCCGGCAGCTGGTGAGGGGGAACGCCGTCCCTAGCGTTTCCCACCTCGTTTCGACTTCTTCCCAGCACCTCCTCGGGGAAAGGAGGGCTGGGAGGAGGGCTGGTTACGGCCTCCTTTACCAGAAGTTGCAAGCAGGAAGAGTCTTTCCTCGGGGCTTCGATGGAGCAGCCGTCTTAGCAGCCGAGGAAGCGCTAGCTAACTCTTAGGCTTAGCCGCAGTTGCACGAGGTTGCCCAGAAACCTTCGTAACTGCCTGGTGAACCAGACGGTCCACTGTCATCAGTGCGCCGTCTCTCCAACGCAGCGTCCACCATCTCTCCGGGAAAGAGAGTGGAGGAACTCTTCATAGGTCCGTCCGTTACGGAGTCCATTTACCGCCTCACGCCCAGCCCCCTTGGCTATTCGTGTAAGGACAGCGTCCTTACGACGGAGAACCAAGTTGGCCCACAGGTTTGCCGTCTGATGGGCGAGGTAGGAGATGGCCCTACCTCCAGACTGGCACAGTCTCCTGAAGTCGGGATCGTCTTCGAGGGCAGCCGCCCCCAGAGTCGGCCGCGACCTTGGATACTGTGAGGCCCACAGATCCAACCAAGAGACTGCCTGGAAAGCCGCCATAGCGGTAGCTTCCAGGGCCCAGTGCCTCCTGCTGCGAGAACCACAAGTTCTCCGACAGGAGCTGCTGCAGGACACACCTGGAGTTAGCCTAGCTAGCTCCGGGTTAACCTGTTTGGGCGGTATTGGATCCCACCACTGATGGCACGTAGAACTTCCGCTGTCGCTGCAGAGGAGGAGGAAGCAGCTTGGAAGACCGTCCTGACTTTAGTGAATCCTCTCGTCCTGAGACGAAATTCTCCACCTGGTCAAGGACTGAGTCTGCAAGCTCCGATCGCGGCAGTCCCACCGTCAATTTGGGTTCCCTCTTCGGGCCCCAAAATGACTCGAGCCGGGACGTGGGCTCAGATGGAGTCGGTAGCAGCGATCCTTCCCCCAGGTCGTTGTGCTGAAGAATCAGCGCAATAACCTGGGCAAAGTTCTCTGGATCTCGGGAGTTACAGCGTCCTGAGGAGTAGGGACCGTCCAGTCCCTCCAACAAGAGCAGCTCTCGATACCCTCCTCCTTCAGAAGGAGGAACAGCAACAGACCCCTGACGGTCGCCTCCAACCACTTGCGCGTACGACCTGGCTGGTCCTAAGACCGTACCTGGTGCTGTGCGGCATCGTGACGGGATCGTGAGCGGCGCACCTCTCACGATCACTCCTAGCTACCTCGCTCTTCCTGGTGTAGCCCGAGGAAGTTGAAGGTAGTGGAGAGACAGACCTGACGCTCCCCCCCCGCTCGCTGGCAGGACCAGCGTACGTGGGGGGCTGCAGCCGATCACCAACCCGCGGTGGGGATCGATCTGCAGGCCTGGCCGTGCCGCTCACCTGTGGCGAGCGGCTCGACTGAGCACGTCGACCCCGGTCCCGTGCGTCAGACGAGCTGCTGCTGGCCACCGTCTCCGTCCGGTCCCTGTGGGAGCGGCGGTCAGGTGATCTGCAGAGCTCGCTTTCGCGGTGAGACCAGTGAGCGTCCTCACGGCACGTCAAAACCGCTCCCCCGGTACCAGCCGAGGCTGGTGGAGGTACCGTCGGTCGAGGGGACCTCTTCCCAGCCTCAACCCGTGGCCGGTCAGAGACTGTCACGTCAACCCGAGGTACCGGCTGGTCGCTACGAGAGCGGCCGCTGGCCTGGCGAGAGTCACCTGCGCGGACTCTCGAGTCTTTCTGCTCCGTGCCCTCGGTCATGACGGTGAGCGAGCTCAGGCGTCTTGACTTTGGCTGCACGGTCGCCCGAAGGAGACCGTACACCTCGGAACTTCTCGCGGACGAGAAGCGAGCCGGCACCTGGCTTAGCAGCAGCGCTACTAAGAACCAGGCGAGGATGTACCAGCGGTAGCCAGCACACCCTTGGTCCCCGTCTTCTTCTTCTTCTCAGAAGAGGAGACGGGCCCTGTTCCCGAGGGAACAGGAGGACCAGCAGAAGCACCCCCGTCACACCGGAGTGAGACGGGCCCTTCGAAGGTCCCGAAGGAGCCTTCTTAGGGGGGGAGGACGGCAGCTTCTTCTTCTTCGGCTTGGAAGCCTTAGAAGTCGAAGGGGGAGAGGCGGCAACAGACGACGAAGAAGACGACGACGACACCTTCCTCTTCTTCGTCAGCTCCCTCAGGAACGGACGTCAGGCCTTCCATCCATGGAAAAGTCGGGCCAATTGCCGAAGCAACACGCCCCGACTGAACCTGTCCGGAAAGACCTGAGTCCGGGGCAGCACCTCCATGATGAGACGCGACGTGGGCAGGGGCAGGCACGGCAGGAGCGGCAGGAACATCAACAGCAGGACCAGCACCAGCAGGACCAACACCAGCAGCAACATCAACAGGAGTGTCACGCACCGCGCGCCTCGTAGGAGCGGCGCGAGCGGCTGGGCCAGCAACACTAGCGGCAGGTACGACAGGTACGGCAGCATAGTCCGGCGTCACAGGCATCTCCAACTCAGCCAGTTTCATCATCGGGACGGGCGGCAGGTCCAGGGGAGAACTTTTCGGACAGCGAAAGTCGGGGGTCGGCAGCACATAGAACCCAGGTGGAGGCGGCACGCCCCTCTTAGGTACGGCAGCAATCGGCATTTGGATTGATGCAGTGGGGGTCACAGATGCAATATGTTGCGTGTAAACCACATGAGGAGGGGCGGCGTACGCTGGGGTAGACACCGTATTAGTAGTCGTTGTGACTACACCATGAGTTACTACTGCCGACCCCGCCAGTCGCTGAATTAAGCCCTGGATACTGGGAGCGCCCTGCAGTCCCAACGACGCCCACACCTGTCCAAGGTCGTCACTCACAGAAGGCACACCTGAGGGAGGAACAGTCGGGTCAGTTAGAGGGGCACCCTCACGCCTGGGGGAGGACGAACCCCACCCAGAGAGCGGACGGAAGACCCCGAATACAATTGAACATCCGGGTATCGAGCACCCTCCTCCACACTCGACGGATCGAGTGAGGAGAAGGACTCCGAAACCCCCCCCGCAGGGGAAGGCGCAAATCGTGGGGGCTGAGCTGGGGGCAGGAAGGATGACGAGGTATCCGTCACCAAAGGAGTCGCTGGAGAGCTTTCCGACGACTCCTTGGTCGATCTACGCCTCTTCCTACCCTCGTACAGCACCCACTGCGCCTCGGACCAATTCTTACACACATTGCATGGTTCGGTTCGGGAACATTCGCGCCCCCGACACCGATAACACAATTCATGAGGATCTATGTCAGGATAAGAGCGAAATCCGCCGCATTTACGCCCCTCCAGCCCGGGACACACTCTACGGGCAGCTGGTGGGCGCGGCGAAAGCTCTTCGAGATCCATAATTCAATTACTTCACAATAATATGAAAATGAAAAAAGAGTACTTACAATTTCATTCACAACCACAAACAAACCAGTCAGAAGAAATTGTAAACACATCCAAAGCACACGACGAAATAGCGGGCAGAGCGATGACGAGCACGTCCTGTCACACCACGGCCGAAAGCAAAAGTGATTCTTCACCGCTCGGGCGCGCGCACGATCGGACAAGCAGTTAACTACCGTTCTCCCCTTGTTCGAAGCTTACGACCGTCCCAGCTGCCGCTAGTTACCTTCCTATTGTTAAAGGACCGAGGGTTTGTATTACGTATCGGAACAACTAGCTCACTCGTCTTCTTACCCAGCACCCCAAGAGACCAATCCAAGAAGTTGAACACCTCTAAGACGTGAAAAATTCCCTTAAGGTGCTGATCTAATTCCGACATACTCCAGGACGCCTTTGCTGAATTGAGAGACTGTCTTCTCACAGACTCTACAAGACTCGAGAAATCTGAATCTGCAGACGAGGGGAGCATCAATCCCATCGCCTCTTCCGTCTTATACCAAATGCCTCTTTTCCCTGTCAGCTTGGAGGGAGGAGAGCAATAAACAGTTCTCAGAGTTTCCTTTTTAGATAAAAGCCAAGAATCCAAAGACTGGAGGGCTTTTCTCATTGAGATCGCAGGCTTCATCTTTAAGAAAGCCGAGGATTTCGGAGTTTTTGTGCTCGAAAACAGAGATCTCGGCGAAGGAGGAGCCGCAGGACTAAGAGAATCCCCAAACTCCTCAAGAAGTAACGAGGCTAAGACTTTATAATTGGAAAGTCCCTCGTTGGTTGAAACTTCTTCCTCAGAAATCTCTTCAAGTTCAAGGTTAGAAGGAGATCGCTCTTTCCTGAACGATTCTCTATCAAGAGAAGTCGCTCTAGGAGAATTGTTTCTAGTAGGTGAAGGACTACGAACAATAACGTCCCCACAACTAGTAGAAGCCTCACGTCTAGAAGAAGCCTCGCGTCTGGGAGGCGTCACGCTTTTGGCTGGCGTCTTGCGCCTTGCAGCGTCCTCGCGTTTACCTGGCGCCTCTCTCCTGGGAGGCGTCACGCGCCTTGGAGCGTCCTCGCGCTTGCCTGGCGCCTCTCTCCTGAGAGGCGTCACGCTTCTTGTTGACATCTCGCGCCTCGTAGCGTCCTGGCGCTTGCCTAGCGCCTCGTTCCTGGGAGGCGTCATGCTTCTGGCTGGCGTCACCCGCTTTGGAGCGTCCTCGCGCTTGCCTGGCGACTCTCTCCTGAGAGGCGTCACGCTTCTTGTTGACGTCTCGCGCCTCGTAGCGTCCTGGCGCTTGCCCGGAGCCTCGCTCCTGGGAGGCGTCCTGCTTCTGGTTGGCGTCACGCGCCTGGATCGAAACTCGCGTCTTCTTGGCGCCTCGATCCACACTGGCGTCTCGCGCTTGGAATACTCGACGCGCCTGACTGGCGACTCGCGTCTGGCTGGCGCTTCACGCTTGGCTGACGCTTCGCGTCTAGAGAACTCGACGCTCTTGTCTGGCGTCTCGCGCCTGGAAGGCTCTATGCGTTTCGTTGGCGTCTTGCGTTTTTTTTGAAACAGGAGGAACGGATCTTGCTCGGCCTATGCAAGGCTGATGAATCCGATTCCAAATCGGAGGAAGACAAATTTCTATGGCGAGTCTGAACCCTCGACAGCCTAGACTTCTTAATAGGCAGGAAATCGTCTTTCCTTCTGGGAGGGTCTTTTGACAGAACTCCCACCAGAGAAGTGATGGAATCCTGCATAGTGCGAAGGATTCTATTAGTCTCTTCATTATTGTCTACCCTCAGTTGTTTAATTACTGAATGGTCCTCCTCCTGAAAACGCTCAGGACTTGACGTAATCCTGGGTTCATCCAAACGTCTTTTCAGGGGGCGAGAAAGATCCGCCGATCTCCAACCTCTTTTAGGTGAAGAATTCTCCGAGGAGGAGAAACACTCACGCAGAACGCTTTTTCTGTAGAGTTCTCTGGCATTCTGTGGCGATACAGAAAATGCCGAAGGGACGTCTGACTGTTGGGGGGATCCTCCACAACCTCTACGGCTTTCGACATTCCTTCTCCTCTGGGCTTGGGAGCTTGAAAGAGGTCTAGGCCTGGGAGCGTTGTGGAGACAATCAAACGCCCCCTCCACAGCACTGGGGACACTTATATCACTATCCACAGCACTATAATCACACTGCTTACCTTCAATGGCGGTGCCATTTTTGGTTTCCATTTCCGAAGGGCGGAAATCTCAGATGCCGAATCTGTGGGTTCTAATAAAGGAGCAGGACATTAGATGGGGCAGTAAAAAGGAGAAGAGGGTATAATATTACTGATAACCCCGCTAGATACAGAACTAGACAAAGGTTTGGAAGAAGACCTCCTCACCCTCTCTCTTTCCAACTTCTTCAAGTATGAAGTTAGAGATTTCCATTCTTCCGCACTCAAATCCTTGCATTCATTACAAGTATTAACAAAAGAACATTCATACATCCTGCATTTCTTGCAAATAGTATGAGGATCAAGCGATGCCTTCGGCATCCTAACTTTACAACCCACATTCACACACATTCTCACCACACTTCCAGAATCAGACATCATGTTGAACAATCCAAATCAAATTCCAAAAACGGTCCACAATCGCGTATGCCAGTACAATCAATGCAAATATGTCACCGAGAAGTCCAAACGAAGATCAATTGCAATGCAAAATACGAATTCCAGCCGGAGATACCCACAACGATGTTGCCAGTATGGCCGACAGAAAAAATACGATAGAACATGGGAATGGTTCCTAGTCCTGCCACCCAGCGGCAGGTAAGTAGATCACCTGACCTACAGGTAGCGTGTGCGTGAAATTCGAATTTCTGTCGGACGACGGAGTCAAATAGCTAAGTATATATCTGACAGGTAAGTTGAATGTATAAAATGTTTATTTAATTCATGCCTATTATCCCTTTTTTGCAACCAAATTAACCCTGAAAAATTACAGATATTTCTAAAGTACATACGAGCAGACGACGGCAAAAAAACTCATCGTTGCCAATCTATGGAGCTTCACACATACGCCAATGCATCTACAAACTGTTTCCATGAATTCTAGGCGTCATAATAATGCAATAATGATAAAATTGCTTTAATATGTATATATACTACAAATAAATAAGCTAATTTCACTTATTTCCTCAGTTTTGTATAAGTTTTATACCCAGTTTGGCAACACTCTCCATGAGGTGCAAAGCATTATTCCCTTAATTGTTTACTTTACTCCTTATTTAGTTTAACTTTACTTCAAGATGTTTATTTAATTCATTTCTATTATCACTTTTTCGCAACCAAATTAACCCTGAAAAATTACAGATATTTCTGAAGTACGAGCAGACGACGGCAAAAAGACTCATCGTTGCCAATCTAGTGGAGCTTCACACATATGCCGATGCATTTACAAACTGTTTCCATGAATTCTAGTTGTCGCAGTCATGATAAAATTGCTCTAATATGTATATATACTACAAATAGATATGCTAATATGACAATTTATCGAAAATTGTATTTTTCCTAACTATACAAACCTGAGGTCCTTTACAATAGGAAGGTAACTAGCGGCAGCTGGAACTGTCGTAATCTTCGAACAAGGGAGTTCGGTAGTTAACTGCTTGTCCAACAGTGTGCACGCCGCGGGACTGGGAGGTGAAGAACCACTTTGCTTTAGGCCCAGGAAAATGCAGAATGAGGGGTGGCATGAGGTGGGACTATGTGTAAAGGACCTCGTCTTCTACCAAAACAGTTGTTTACTTAAAAACGTCCTGGTAAGGGACCGTGTTCCGATTGTTGTGATGAAAGTGCCCCAGCGTCTGTGGGTACAAGTGGTATGCAGATTTATCACAAGAAATGGGAAGTTTGTTGACGCAAGCGACTCCGTAAACATCGAGATGGCGTCAATCTTCTAAGTTGTTTAATCTTAAGTAAAAATTTCGAAAGCGTTTTGGTGAGATTTCCACTTCCGTGGACACCCTTTTCACTACCCTCTGTTTAAATCTTAAAATTTGGCCTTAATTTCTAACTTTGGAGAAAATACTTACTTCGAAATGAGAGTAGTGGTCTTTAGCTCCATTTCTCACCAACAACAAGTCACGACTGATGCCCATCTCCGGTGTCAGAACGCGTTATAATGTACTTTTTCAGAGGGTGGCATGCATTGATCGTCGTTGGCTTGATTCAGGCCATGCGGTGTTTTACCCTATTTCCCGTATACTATAGGGTAGAACATCACAGCAGGCCAACCCTCATCACGGTGGACGGGTCTTATTCACTAGATATTTAATTGGTGAAACAAGAATACAATTGCAACTCTAAGCATACCATTTAAAAGACTGAAGTTTCGTCAACATAATGTGATATATGAAAGCCCCATACGAACTAAAATAAGCATGTGAGCTCTTCGTAAAAATATGTTTTCAAGGCAGTTTTGAAATCCAATATGGCGGCTACGTTTTGCATGGACGGTTCTCATCAGTGACGGCCACCATCTTTCCCCAGCCTTCCCAGCACTCATTTGAACAATGTTAGCGAATATATGTAACGTTTATTGATCTTACTCAAGATTGCAGTTGTAATCAGCACAATAAAACAACATTTTGTTGCCTATATTAGTAAAAGTATGAAACTTGTTATTCCCGGGGTTATGGTTGGAACTGAATTCATTCTTACCTTGTAATCGGTGGTTTTTATCCTTACTGCCATCACAACTGAAACTCGACAGTGCTTATTTGATTGTAATTATACACATTTTGGTCTTAATTCACTCCACAGTGCACTTGAACCACACTGTGGTTCCTGGTTCCTAAGCACTCACTCCGCAAACACAGTTACGAGCAGCAGACGACAACACTGATTATGAGATGCAAAGCTTTATTCCCTTAATTGTTTACTTTACTCAATATTTAGTTTAACTTTACTTCAAAATTTTTATTTAATTCATGTCTATTATCCCTTTTTTGCAACCAAATTAACCCCCAAAAATTACAAATGTTTCGGATGTATACTTACGAGCAGACGACGTGAGGAAAAATGACTCATCGTTGCCAATCTAGTGGAGCGTCACACATACGCAGATGCATTTACAAACTGTTTCGATGAATTCTAGTTGTCATTGTAATGCAGTAATGATAAAATTGCTGTAATATGTACATATATATAATACAAATAGATATGCTAATTTCACTTATTTCCCTGGTTTTGTGTAAGTCTTATAGTACCTAGTTTGGAGGGTAAACACATACCAATTGACAACACTGATAAACAATTGAAGAGCGCAAAACGCCGCAAAGAATGCCGTAGTCCCCTTGAATGAGTGCTGGTAAGAGGTTGGTTTACGATTGTTGTGATGAAAGTGCCCCAGCGTCTATGGGTACAAGTGGTGTGCAGATTTAGCACATGAAATGGGAAGTTTGTCGACACAAGCGACTCCGTAACCATCAAGATAGCGTCAATCTTCAAAACATTTTTAGTTGTAAGTAAAAATTTCTAAAGCGTTTGGTGAGATTTCCACTGCCGTAGCCACCCTTTTCACTACCCTCTGTTTAAATCTTAAAATTTGGCCTTAATTTCTAACTTTGGAGAAAATACTTACTTCGAAAGGAGAGTAGAGGTCTTTAGCTCCGTTTCTCACCAACAACAAGTCGCGACTGATGCCCATCTCCAGTGTCAGGACGCGTTATAATGTAATTTTTCGGAGGGTGGCAAGCGTTGAATGTAAGTGGCCTGTTTGGCCTGCTGTGATGTTTTACCCTATTTTGTTTACTGTGTGAAATAGGGTAAAAAACCGCATGGTACAGTGGTGGACCATGTACGATCAATGTGTACAACCCCCAAAAAAGTACATTATAACGCGTCCAGGACGCATTATAATGTACTTTTATTGGGGTTGTACACATTGATCATACATGGTCCACCCCTGTACCATGCGGTTTTTTACCCTATGCTGGAGTATTGTCTCTCAGTTTGCCTAATGGCCACTCAAATTTTTCGGAATTGTCGTGAAGTGTGCAGGGAAGGTAGTGCCCTTAAGGGGGGGTCGCAGGGGGGGCGAAGCCCCAGCCCCCGCTAGGCCTAGGTAGGGGTACGGCGCTCTAGGTTGGGTTAGGTGGCTTGTTTGGTTAGGTAGTGCCCTGGAAATCACTTTTCTCCTGCTCCCCTCAACCAAAAACCCTAGTTCCCACTTTAGTCCTCCAAGAATGTTAGGTAGATGGGAACAAGGGTGCAATTGCTTGATGCCACCAATACCTATTACCTAGTACTACCTAATGATCAGTTTAAGCATACCTACTAGGTAGGTACTAGGTAATCAATAAAAAATACATCGGAAAAATATATATATTCTTCTGCAAACAAGAGACGGAGCTCTCTTCAGATTTACCGCAGTTAATTGATCTTGTAATGAGGTCTCCTCAATCTACACAACAATATTATTGGTGTAACTCACCTGAAGACACTCCCACTGACGTAGCGGCAGTCACCCCAGCAGCAATATCAACAAAACACTAACACAAATCTCCGAAGTTCCGAACCCGAAGTTAGACAGCGATCCCGTTTTTTTTTTACATTTACGTTAGACCTTCCTCCTCCACCTTCTTCTTCTGTTTCAAGTTGTAATAAGGAGTTCAAGAGGGCATTTTAACAACGAAACAGCGATATAATTGAGATATCTAACTTCTGTCCCCCATTTCCCGAAGAAGTATTAGGAAATAAACAAATATTTCAAAGAATGATTCACTGCAGATGATGGCTAGCAAAGAAAAAACAATTTAAGTAGTTCCCATGACAGAATTGACACTAAAGAGCAGTTAAAGTTTTGCTGACAGTCGAGTTGATCGATTGAAAATTATGGGATACGCATCCCATCTGAATATTTAGAATAATAGTGAAACATTTGATGTTTGGATTTAAATAAAAAAAAAATATATCAAGAGTCAAAGATATAAACATAATTATAAACAAAAAACTTCAATCCAAGACACATCTGTAATCAAAGAAGTTAACCACCACCAATTTGACAAGCGCACCAACATCATCTTTGTTGACCTGACTAGGTCCCTACAGCTGTCCCGTTTGGTATGTCTGTTATATTTATAATACTATTCTTGAATAACTTGTTCCAGTATGTCGGCTTTTGCATTGTCAATCCACAAAACTCTCCTTAAAAATCCCTACGTTTCACACATTTCGGGCGCCGTGTATTCAAAGCAGAGCTTTGTTCAAAGGTTCATTTTCCAGTACCTGTTGTATATTGGTGGGGTGGCGATTCGAGCCCGCGACCGTCGTAATGTATGATTATGACAGGATAGCATTACGATTAAATTCACAAAGTCGTAGTGATACACATGTCGCCGGTGATCTAGGCCACACCCACTTTTAACTTTTTTTCTTGGGACTGCGACTGACGTAAAGGCAATTATATCATGCATAAGTCAATTACGACATACTTAATACACAATCAGACATATTACGATGTACGGAAACTGTGTTATGAACATGTTGGAATATATATATATATATATATATATATATATATATATATATATATATATATATATATATATATATATGGACATGTTGAAATATATATATATATATATATATATATATATATATATATATATATATATATATATATATAAGAAGGTGGGGGGGGGGGGAATTTGCAGTCATTTCCGCAGGCGCTGATGGACGAAACAGGAAGTTTTGAAGACCCAGCAATACCTGGACGTGATATTAGACACCTTAAATAATGATCCTGAATTTTCACTGGCCATGGTGGATCATTAGGTACTATACCATCTTGATGTTAAGAGTAATTAAAATATTGCAAGAACGAAAGTGCTAGCAAAAAAGATGCAGAAGGAGATGCTGGATTAGACCCTACTTACAAAGAAGAGAGGAGAAAGGTTACTACGACAACTTGATGAGGTAGTTGGTAATTGAAACTCCAGGACTGTACTTACGGCACTTTACCAGACTTTTCAATGAAATCATTGAACGTAACTCGCCCTACATCAAGAAAAAAGTTACATTCTGGAGAAGACCGATTGAGCCAGGCCTGCGTGATGCAATTACCCTGTGTTACCTTGCAACTGGAGAATCCTACCAGAGCCTGTCCTACCAGTTCCTAGTAGCTCCCAACACAATCTGCAGTATTGTGCCTGAAACTTGTAGGGCCATATTGACTGCATATGAAGATGAGGTGATGTAGTTATACCGACGACCCCAGAGCAATGGAAGGAAGTAGCCTGTGGTTTTGAAGAACACTGGAATTTCCCATACGCCCTTGGAGCAGTAGACAGGAGACATGCCAGAATCCAGAACCCAGTGAAAGGAGGAACTCATTACTACAGCTATAGGAAATTCTACTCTATATAATTCTATTGAAGTTGTTAACTACAAGTTCATCTACGTCGATGTAGGTGCCATAAATTCCGTGTCTGATGGTGGTGTCTTTGCTCTGTCAAATGGCTTATTGGAATGGAGTCAATCTGCTTGCCCCTGAAGAATTGCCAAACGAGAGTAAAGTTAAACTTCAGTCCCCTATCTCCTCATTGGAGATGATGCCTTTGCTCTGAGGAATTATGTGATGAAACCATACCCTGCACGAGATCTGACAGCACACGAGTGCATCTTTATTCACCGACTGAGGAAGGGAAGTCATACAGTGGAGAACGCCTTTGGCTTACTAAAGATTTTTAGCAAACGGTTAGATATTGTTCATAAATATTATAGTGTCTTTATTTCGTCTGTTTTTTTAAAAACGTATTAATATGAAACACCTTTTGTACACCAATTTTTTTCTACAGAAATAATACGTATTTAACATGAAATACCTTTGGTATACAATCTCATAATTAAATCATTTGTCTCCCACAGATTCAGTATTTCACACCCCCATAAATCTTCATCAAGACCGTATCGAGTCCGTGGTGTTGGCTGATTGTGTGCTGCACAACTTAAATTTTAACAAGACATCCTAATGTCGCGAATGAGGCAGATCAAAAAGGCTCGGTGACATGTTCACTGGAGGTCTGACGAAGCTTTATTACCGAGCCTGACTCCCCCAAGCCATTTGAGAGGAACCATATGGCTTGCAAGGCTCAGCGAGAACACCTTCATGATTATTTTGACTCCCCTGCAGATGCGTTGAGTAGCAAGATTCAATGATATAAAACAAGAAAGCAACATAGAACATTCCTGTACATACTTTATAAAATAAAATTGAAATCACTTTGTAAATATCAAAATAAATTTTGAAATTCTAAAATATTTATATTATTACCCAAAACATTTGTTTTGGGTAATAATATCAATGTGACACTGAGTTGTTCTCAGTGTCACATTGATCTATATATGACATTCTTAAAGTATCCCAAGAAAAATACAAATCTGAAATTATATTTTTACTTAGAACAGAAAATGACTTTTCATTTATTATACGTCAGAACATTCTAATAAATTGTATTGATTACAATTAAGTAGCTGACATATTCTATTTAAGAAAAAAATGAGTAAAATTACTGATTAAAAACCAGATTGTATTTTGGTGTCTCAGTATATAAAAAATTCAGAGTATATAAAAATACTGAAAATCTTTAATCTCAAATATATGTTAATCGAATCATAAAAACAGGCAGCTTTGTCGACTAAATTCTGCCCTTGAACTTTTTCTCTTCCTTAACCTTGAGCGGTTGCCGAGTACTTCGTAATGGACACCGTACATGGGAATTGTTACCTACGTCTGCCGTAATCACATTAAATCTGCCATAATCACAGTACGTCAGTCGAAAAGGGCAATCACACAGTCTCTCGTACGTCAGCATGACTGTTACGAACCGAGAGAGAGGTACGCTCCAAGTTCGATAGTAAAATAAACAAAAAGGAATTCAACACCAACAGTTGAAACTGGGGATACGAATATAGATCGAAAGAAACACTAACACAACAAAGGTTTATTTACAAGCTTACTAACAAAGATAAATGCAGAATGGTGTCTCCTATTTACATAAAAAAAGGCTAAATCTTACAATGCGTGAACTGGGGAAGAAGTGAGGTAATTCAAATACTTGCTGGCCAGTTTTGCGACGAAGCGATGGCTTCACAAAAGGAGAACTGCGATTGCAGACGTCTTCTTGACTCCGTATCGCAGAAAATAATGTCTATTCTTGATACTCGAAGGGCAGGAACTTCTCTAAACCTCTTGCAGAACGTTTCTTCTCTGAAGTCTTGCTCTACGTCGAAATGCCTTGGTCGTCCACTCCTGACGACGACTTGACCAGAATTCGACCAAACTCTCTCAAGCAACCTTTCCTCTCTGATTCTTCGTAGGTTCCTTCTTCTCTTATCACTCTCTGCTGCTGAGCTCTCACTGATCTCTCTGCTGGTCTCTCACTGATTATCTGATCTGTGGCTCTTACTGATGATCTCTGCTCCCTCCTACTTCGTCAGTCGTATTTATAACGCATCCTAGGGGCGGGGCCTATGGCGAACGTCACAGACTCCCGAGATTACCGGAACTTCTTAGAAGAATCTAGATGATGTATTGCATCAGAAATCGCGGTGTTTCTCACGATACTTTTGCGCCTGTTGCGTTCCTCAACACACCCGACGATTCCAGAACAATCATGAGAACAGGCACCTCCAACACGGGCGCAAATGCCTCCATGCTGTAGAACTTCTTGAAGATGCATTTTCCTTTCCTTTAACTCGTAATTCTTTGCTATAAAGTAATTACCATGACAATGATATGGAGCTTTTGACAGTTGTTGTCCGAAAAATTAGTGCATGAATTTTCGAAGACGTATGTCCCGCCCATCCATCCTTTTCCTGCTTTCAATGTAAGGCAAATTGCTACATATAAGGCAGTCTGGCAGCTGTAGTGAAATGGTTCCTTTTTGTATATACTCATTTATTAGTCATCACCTCTCCTCCCTCATTGATTAATGACAAAATTCTTGTTATCTTATAAACTATATGAAAAACGAAGGAATACTTCCTTCTTAAAGAAAACAAATTCTGATAAAATTGACTAACCCAATCTGCTCTGGTATAAAACCACGCTGTACACCGATCTCGGTTCTACGGGCCTAGCAAGGGAAAGTCCCGTGCCAACAAGTGTTGGCTTAATACAACAACAACAACAACAACAACAACGATCTTCTAATTAACGTAGTAGAGTTAACAACTCTTGCGGGTCTTGAACGTGGTGTGCGGGTTTAGCTTGGGCATGGAGGGTGGCAAATGACCAGAATTTCACATAGTAAGTAATCATTCCCTTTTGTAGCCATCGTTGGGTTAATTGGACTTGATCATTGCTTAACTTGCTTAGTTACAAATGTGTTGTCATTTATTTAATTAAAAGTGCAACTTGATTTTTCGAAATTTTCAGTGTTTTTGAGTGGTCGTCAGGCCACAGAATTTGTCTAAGTTTAGGGTGCTGAGTCACCTAAGATCACGCTTCAGTCCTTTGCCTTGTTGTTTTTAATGAAGAGCTTAGTTTTGTAATGAAAATTGTTAAAATCAGACGTGTTTACCTATCGAGTTGTCCTTGTGTACGGGATGGAACCTGTCCATTAAGGTAGGGTTATCAGCCGCATAACATCTGTCACGAACCTTAGTGAAAGTTGCCATTATGTTCACGACAGGTTGTTCATGGCTCGACCAGTAGGACTACTAATCGGCAGCAGCTATATATCGCAATTACTCTGCAGACACTGTAAAACTCTGCGACAGTGTGAATAAATGTGGAGACTTGTTTGTAATTCAGTTGTAATATGGCTTTTGTGCATGCATCAAATCGCCGATGCGAGACCCGGCCTCTAAGGCTGTGTTTACACCAAGCGAGTCGAGTCGAGTCGAGTCAAGACAAGTCATATGACTCAAGTCATTTTGAATTAGCACTGTTCCCTTAAGTGAGTCAGAAAGTCAGAATCGAGCTCAACAGGAACTAGATGGACGCAAAC
The DNA here is from genome assembly GCF_015104395.2 of Macrobrachium nipponense. Classification (NCBI taxonomy): domain Eukaryota; kingdom Metazoa; phylum Arthropoda; class Malacostraca; order Decapoda; family Palaemonidae; genus Macrobrachium; species Macrobrachium nipponense. Next base: position 67,241,341 of record NC_061108.1, on the reverse strand, counting down.
GCCCTCGCTGAAATATCAATGTTGCTGTGGCTGAAGCAGGGAAGGAGTAGGCATAGGTAAGAGTCAAAGATTATGGATTCATAATCTATTCCCAGACTTGATAAACAATCCAGAGAAGTTTTATGACTTCAGAATGACAACTGAATAATTTAAAATGTTAGTGGAGTTAACTGCAACCTACGTAAGAAAGCAATTACCGACTTGCACTTCCAGTTGAGGAAAGAAAGGATTCATAGTGCTCACCTCTCCGCGGATTCACCGTGACTGATGAAAAAATGGGTCTGTCCGAGTCACTGACTCTGAATCGCCTTGACTTGCATCGACTCGACATGAGTCAACTCGCTTGATGTAAACTCTCCCATTTGAAGTACATCGAGATGAGATTGACAGCGTATGTAGTCATACACACATGTCGCCAATGATCTAGGCCTTGCACACTTATAATGTTTTTTTGCAGATGGAAACTGATGTGAAGGCAATTACGTTATATGTATGACACATGCCTACGTGTGCAATGACATTTTGGCGTACGTAACTGTCGTGGACATGCTGGATTGCAGAGGCTATTGTGGAGTTTGCCACATGGGCTGCTTGCTTAAAAAGAGGAAAAGAAAGGGAAAAGAAGGGAAAGAAAGAAATAAAAGAAATAAATTCAGTCTCCATTTATAAAGCGTCAACTCGAGATTTGTCAGGATTCATCAGGATGAATGTAAGTTTTAAATATATATATATGTATATATATATATATATATATATATATATATATTAAATATATATATAGATATTTATATATATATATATATATATAGATATATATATATATATATATATATATATATATATAATATATATATATACCTGTTCCAAAACTGCCATTTTTGCCAATCTTCCACTAATACATAAAAAGTCTTTTTATGAAGAATTATATAAAATCACCAATCGCTATAGTCCAGCCATTAATCTAAAACTAATATCAACCAATTAACCCTCTACAATCGGCTCTGTTCAAGTACAAGGAAAATCTACGCCCACTAATGACCTCCAGTGTAATATGCAAATTCACTTGCCCCAGACGTGACCTGGGGACCTATGTCGGTTGCACACGGAGGTTGCTGAAGATGAGAATAGATTCTCATTGTGATGTTAGCTTTAGCTACAGAAAAAGGGTTAAACTATCGAACCCAGAATTTTCAAAATATGTGACCACATGATTAAATATAAATGATTTGGATATTTTGGGTAGAGCCTCGAATGACCAACGTCTAACGGTGCTGGAATCTTGTTGTTTTATTATGCTGGGTGACACATTCACATATCACAACGGCGTATACCCCCGTATGTGGATCGTAGACATCATCGCGGTGAAACGATCTTGAACAGCTGGTACTGACGGACGTAAAGCCAGCACTGTAAATTGCGCCGCAAATGTACGTGCAAAGAAAGCAAGGTCGGACATCTACTTGAAACTTACGCTGATATTGTAATGTTCTATATACGTCAACTTCACATCGTGACCACGCCACCATTGTGGGGCTGTAGGATACAAAATGGCTGGCCTGTAAACAGAGCAGACTGTAAAGTGATGGAACATATATGAGAGAATGTAAAAATATTGCATTCTCAAAATCCAGGTTGTAAATTCACTTTGGTAGAATTCTGCAAGTACTGTAAAATATTGTATATTTTCAACAAATAAAAAAAATTAAGTCAGACATTATAATATACATACCATTAGCAGTCCCAACATCTTGGCCTTCTTCTGACGGACGATGTGGGGCTTGAGGAAGTAGAATATGTTCAATTTCCACTTTTCCCTGTCCATCAGTCATCTTCCGTGTCGCTGTCATCACTCTGTATCTCATCCAACTCCAACTCCTGTAGGTGGAAGATGATATTTCCTTGACCTGAGTGTCTGCAGGAGTGGCTGTAGGAGTCTTCTCTGGGCCGAAAGAAGGTCCTGCAAGAAGATGTGATGTTGATGGTCCCTTCCTTGGTCGTTTTAGGAGGTTCGGCATCTTGAAGGGCGTTGTGGAGAGTACTTGGAGGAAAATGCTGGTCTAGGGAGACGGAAACAACAGCTGACCTGAGGGCGCCGACCTGACCTTTTATACCATGCTAAAGCAAATGCCATGTCGTACAGGGTTTAAAATGTGCGAATCGGTTTCCCTGTAGGCTACAGTGCAATTAGGAGGCCCACGTGGTTCACGGTGGAAAGAAAACAACGACGGCGAACAAGGCGTGCAATGCCTGGAGCTACGTCAGGTGACATTTGGCGTGACCAACCACAACTTGTTTTGAACATTTCAAAAACTGGAGCAGGCTACGGCACCCTAGTGGGCGGAAGCTTAGAGCCCGGACGACCCGTCACCGTATGTCTACAATTTTACGTATGTTTACGTTACATTTACGGTTTACTGATGTAAGCTGTTGTCAATAACCAATTTCCGCTCATGCATGGCGTGCGTTCGTTGATAACGTGAATGTGTGACCTTAGCATTAAACAGACTGATCCGCAGTTAAACTCCTGGTCCTCTGCCATGCCTCTATACCTTGTGAGTGTTCCTGGAACCCCAAGTTGCCCCACAACTTTCTTTCTTCTTGAAATATAGGTGCCTTCTATTTTGTTTATAATTTTATGACATTGTAATTTCTTATCTTTTAATTTTTGTCTTTTGTCTGAGTCATTCTAATTTTTGTAAATTTGTCTGTCTTTTATGCCTTAAAAATGGGATTTGTGGTCCAGAAATGTCGGCAATCATAATAACGCCATCTGATTTCGATGTGCCTGTCTTTCTCCGACTTTGATTTTATATATATATATATATATATATATATAATATATATATATATCTATATATATATATATGATATATATATATATATATGCTTAAAAAATCACAGTAGATGCACGTGACTTCATAAATAAGCGAATCCCACAGGAAAATGATAGTCAGAAATCCAAGCGCTTTTGTCTTTACTCAGACATTGTCAAGGAGCTAATGAAGTACAATTGGAGAGAAAGGTCTCAGGTACAAAACAAGATCAAGAATAACGATAGTTAATAGTCAAAAGGGTAAAAATTAAAAGAGATAATCCAGGATTATCGGATATCACACAGTCACAAACCTAAACAGATTTGACCCTAACCAAAATTACAAAGTACCTTTTACAGTCCAAAACATGTATAAACTGAATATATTAATTTTGTTGCTTATATTTATCTACAACTTTTTTCATAATGAAAACATCAAGTTTAAATAAACCAAGACTTAAATTTAGAACATTTCTATTATTTGACTTGATGCAACAAGATTTAATAATATTCCTTTTAACTGTGTCATTACTTGGGATTAAGGCTCTTGCTTGACTCCAGTTAATAGAATGGTCTAAATCTCTCATATGTACGAATAATGCATTCGATGTTTGCCCAGTTTTTCACAGAATATTGATGCTGTTTGAGACGTTGTGAAAGAGATTTACCAGTCTGTCCGTAATAGATTTTATCACAAATTTTTGCTAGGAATTTCAAATATGCAGCCTGGAAGATCTTAGGAGGATTTTTTGCAAAAAAAAAAAAAAAAAAAAAAAAAAAAAAAAAAAAAAAAAAAAAAAAAAAAAAGTTATAATAACTAAATTGATGTAGGAGTGTTTATCATGTAACTAATTAGTATATTTTTGTTTTATTATTGGAATATGTTGGAGGATGGTGTGTTTATCTCGTGCTTGACTGGGGCATTGGCTGAGATGCCCTTGTTGCCATATGGGCCGATTCCGTTCCAGTGCTAATTCTTTTTTTTTTTTTTTTTTTTTTTTTGCGAAAAAACATTTATGAATAACTAAATTGATGTAGGACAGTGTTATAATAGAACAGCTTGTTCCATTTAGGAGTCGCTGTCCCTTCCAAATGTAGATTCCCAGCAAGCCAGCCAAGTAGCCTACTAGAAAATTAGAAATATCTTTTAAAGACACGTTAGGACCATTCATGAGATATTTTAGGAATATTCGCCTTAGATGATGTAGAGGGTTTGGGTATATGTAGAAATAAACCTTTATTATTTTTATATAACACTTTAAGTCATATTCGGGTATTAATAATATAGGTCTCTGGGTATATTTGTACGTGAAAAGCTAACCAGAAAATTGATTATCTTCTTTGAAAGTTACGCTTTCGAGCCTGAATTTTAATTACAAGGATTTTTCAGATTTCTGCGTAATCATTCTGAATATACAGTTTACGAAATTAAAAGACAGATACAACCGGATATTTCGTATAAGTGCGGACTTTGCGTTCCGATTTTTCGTACACTGCGCAAGTCTCCATGAAATAATAAGGAATATACTATCGGGAATGAGAGAGGTTTTCTCAGTACACCATTTACACAGGAGTGATCAGTGGGTAACGAGATATTATTTATAAACATTTCAAAAAACGAGATGTTCAGATTGGAAGTCGGGTAGTAAGAAGAGTATTAACTGACTGCTAGTATTCTTCTAATGCAATAAGTTCGGAAGCGACTTTCGGAAAAAAGGAGAGAAATATATACTGGTGACAGGTAGTATCCCACTCGAAACCGAAAATCAATCTTATCAAAGGCATGGGTATGTAACTACAAACCATTGAGTAAAAAAGCAAATAATAAACTTTATCAAAGTCAGGGATGACGTACGCACTGCCGAGCCGGGGGAAACAGAGGAAACAGGAAATTGAGATGCTGAATGTCACGAAGCGTAGCTGGAGAGAGAGAGAGAGAGAGAGAGAGAGAGAGAGAGAGAGAGAGAGAGAGAGAGAGAGAGACATAACAGTTCGAAAGTTGGTCGGGCTTTAGCGTGATTCATCTTCAGGTGGGAGTCTTGGAGGTAAGCATGATACAACTTGTTTAATCAGGGGTTGCGTTAGTGACATGCACATGCCGTATGTATTAGATGAATTGTCTTTCACACACGATCGGGAAGCTGGGGAGAGTTTGTGTCGTATTTACGGCAATGTGTCTCGATGATGTATTATTTTCATAAAACGAACGTATATCATGTCCGTGTATTCTTTTGTACACCTTTTCCAGTGTATTCTTATATGATTTTGTGTATAGAATATTAATTCATGTATACCATCCCCCATGTATTTCTGTATGACTGTTACAAAAATAATAACAATTCTATATGTAATCTGATTTACCATTTAACCTCTTTATGCATGGAATATTATGCATCTATACACACATATCATAAAGGACTTGAGTAATTTCCTGAAAACTCACGAATTGTATGATGAGTCACGTATGGGGGAACTCGGACCATATAATTGAGAAAGCAATTCACAAAGCAAACTTAATTTTCTACTGAAAAGACCAGAGACACACCCAACAATAAAATAAAAATTCCTCACCTGGACATGATGAAAAGAGTAACCCACACCCTCGGAAAATCTAACCCTTTTGCATTTACTTACCCAAACACCTTAGCCAAATCCCTGATTAACGTCCAACAAAAGACATCTCCCAAGGACACCGGGGTTTACAAAATCCCATGCCAGGACTGTGACCAATCTTACATCGGATTTACAGGTAAATTACTTCCCCAGAGATTAATACAACACAAACGGTCAGTTAGGTATGGACAACAGAACTCGGCTATTTTCAAGCATATAAATGAACATAACCATAAAATAAACTGGAATTGTCACATGTAATTTATAGCAGCAACTGCCGGTACAAGAGTCAAATGGTGGAATCGGCCTTAATAAAAGAGAGGCAGGGAATGAACATCTCAAAAGGAGCATGGATTTCAGATACGATCGACAAGGTTTTCATTCAACCAACACTTAAGAAGATTAAAGGAAGATTATCAACGGGGGTGACCTAAATTGGCTTGCCTGTGGATGGACCTCTTGGTATAAATACCACCTTTTCTGTAAACTTTTCTCATTCATCTACCTGAAGAGGGAGACAGCAGTCTCTGAAATATAGTACTTTTCTCTCTATATTTTGGTGTTTTTATTAGCTCCTTTTATTAACTATCTATATTATTATTACATTTTAACATGAATGCTATTGTGAATCCATATTTTAGTTTTATAATATATGCATTTCTCTTTTAACAGATTGAAGATGCACAAAGTTGATGTGTGAAACGGTTTAATATATATATATATATATATATATATATATATATATATATATATATATATATATATATATATATACATGGTGCTAGGGCAATTCGTCCCTGGTGAATTTGTCGTTGCCCAATTCATCCCGCTCAATTCATCTTTGCTCAATTTGTCCCCAAGTCAATTCGTCGTTGGGCAATTTGTCCCCAGTTAAAAGACACTAAGTTGTTTAACTATATAGAGATTAAGAAGGTTTGGTATCCACAATCACGCTTCAACAGCCGCAGAGGTAAATGCGAAGACTGTGGTCTCAAATATTAAAGCAAAGTCAATTTCGTCTCGTGATGCACCTCGCTCAATAATTGCTGGTGAAGTTGAAAAGTTAAACGAATGTGTTTTATCACAAATTCCTCGGTTGGAACAACTCAGTAAGAATATCAGACGTTGGAGGCAAGCAGATTTTAATTATCCCGCAACCCCACAAACATATGTTGGGTTCTCCATTCCAAGAGAATACTCTTGCTTAGACACTAATGAAATTTTTTTAAAGTATGATAGTAAAATCGAAGATTCAAGCAGAATATTGATATTTGCAAGTGATGAAGCGCTGAGACATTTAAAAGTGTACAAGACTTGGGCGGCAGACGGAACATTTAAATGCTGTTCTAGTATATTTTTCAATTATATATAGTGCACGTACAGATCGATAATTTCAATGTCCCACGATTGTTTGCATTGCATCAAACAAAAGCCAAAAAAACACATATGATAGACTTTTTGCCAAAATAAGTGAATTGCTGCAGGATGAATGCCCAAGATTGCATATTTATGGATTTTGAAAAAGCAGCGCATAATGGATTTCTTGAATCGTTTCCTGCCTCAAATTTAGCGTGCTGCTTGTTTCATTTAGGGCAAAATGTGTACAAGCATATAGTTCAAGAAGGAATGAAAAGCAGATATCACCAAGATGACAGTTTTAGCCTTAAAATGCGCTGTTTTTGTTGCCCTTGCCTTCTTACCGATAGATGATGTTGTCGATGGCCACGAGGAACTTGTAGATGATGATGATATGCCACAGTCGGTAGTTTCCTATTTTGAGAATAATTACATAGGACCCTTAGAGGAAGAGGAGAAAGGAGGCGACGTCTTGAACCACCATATCCATTAACTATTTGGAATGTTTGGGAATAGATGCATGTCTGGGATTGCTAGAACTACAAATAATTCAGAAGCATACCACAGCGCACTGAAAGACACAGTGAATATGAGTCATCCAAATATTTGGAAGCTCATAGAATATTTTGAAATGTGAGGAAAGGTTTGCTAGTTCCAAACTGCAGAAATTTATCCAAGGAGATGAGCCAATGCAAAAGAAAAAATAGAGAGAGTCAGAGACATGAATTTGCGTTTAAAAAATGTTATGGAGAGATATGATTCCAACCAAAAAAAATTACCTTTCTGAAAACAATCGCACACAATCTTAAATTTTAGA
>NC_061108.1:67198038-67233243 GCF_015104395.2 Macrobrachium nipponense | reverse complement strand
TCCTGGAAGGACTATGTCAATGGGTGCTTATCCACTTACTTGACAAGACCTATACAAGGAGCAAAACATTGATCCCGACACCTCAACCTATCCATGTTAGTTCTAAGATTGCAAGAAGTTATCCCCTAAACCTCTTCGCTAACAACCACAAACTCGAATCACAAACATTCGTACAGTAAAGTACAAAAAAATGAAAATAAAATAAAAAAAAAAAAAAAAAAAAAATTGTTTGTACAATCTAGCCGAGTAAAACGTCTCTTTGATTCCCCCCACTGATCCAACTAGGACGCCTGTGCGCCACCAACGCATACTAATATCAGCAGAAAAAACCAACAAATTGTCTCACAAGGTAGATCTATGTACTATCAAAATTAGAACAAATACAAATTTTTCTAAGGATCGTTATGTGTCCCCAGTTCCCAGCACTGTATCGGCTGATACAAAAGGACCCAGAGAGAAACACTTTTCATATGTTACTTTAACGTCCTTAAGGTAGTGCGATGCGAACACTGAATTACACCTCCAGTAAGCGCATCACCATGTCTTTTAAAGACATGTTCTTCTGAAAAGCTAATGAAGTGGCCACCGCTCTAACCTCATGAGCCTTCACTCGTAGAGTCCTGAAAGAGTCTTCAGTGCAGTTATTATGAGGCATCCGTAATAATGCTCCTCACAAAAAAATGCTAATGCATTTTTGACAATGGGTCTACTAGGATCCCGAACTGCGCACCACAGGCTTTGTTTACATCCACCGTTGAGTTCATTCTTCTTCTTTTAAATAGAAACTTTCAGAGCTCTAACCGGGACATAAAGATCTTTCTAATTCCTCTCTCTACTAGATTTGAAAGTCCTTTAACTTCAAACTTCTTGCCAGGGTTTTGAAGGGTTCTCGTTCTTGGCCAGAAACAGAGTCTGGAAAGACCAATTGCCGCATCACTCTTAAATCCTACTCGAGAATCTAGAGCGTGTAACTCACTAATTCTCTTCGCAGTCGCTAAAGACAACAAGAAAAATACATTTTCTCGTTAGATCTCTAAACGACGCGTTGAGAGGATGGTTCAATCTACTAGATGATAGAAATCTCAAAACTACATCAAGGTTCCAGTTAGGAGTGCGAGGAGAAAAGGTTTTAGAGGTTTCAAAAGGTCTAATAAGATCGTGGAGATCTTATCTTCTGCTATTCTCAACCTCTGTTTCGAAATGCGGCAGAAAGCATACTTCGATAACCTTTAATGGTAGAAACTGATAATTTTGATTCTTCCCTAAGGAAAATCAAGAAATCAGCTATGTTGGTCACAGAGGTATTGTAGGAGGACAGTTTATTCTTCTTACACCATCTTCTAAAAACGTCCCATTTTGATTGGTACACCCGAATAGTTGAAGATCCTCCGGGCCCTAGCAATTGCTTTTGAAGCTTTGTTGCTTAAAAAGGCCTCTCGCTCTGACAAGTCTTTTCGATAGTCGAAAGGTGGCAGTCAGAGCGAGCGAGCGGGGTTTTTGGTTTTATGGTCCACCTCTCGAAATGGGGTTGTTTGAGAAGATCTCTCCTGTTGTTTGGAAGAAGATCTTCGGGAAGTCCACTGTCATTCCACTGTACCTCTGTGAACCAATCTTGAGACGGCCAAAGGGAGCGATGAGTGTTAGTCTCGTCCCTCTTGATGCCGCCAAATTTTCTTAACACAACTCCAACATTTTGAAGGGGGGAAAGGGCGTAGGCATCTAGGGCCTGACCAGTCCAGCAGCATGGCGTCCACCGCTATAGCTCTCGGGTCTTCCACTAAGGAGCAAAAGTTTCTCTATCCTTCTGGATAGGTAGGTGGCAATAGGTCTATATGTGGACTGCCCCACAGAGACCACAGAGCTTGACACACCTGAATGTGAAGGGTCCATTCTGTGGGGAGAACTTGGTTTAACCTGCTTAGGCTGTCTGCTCTGATGTTCTTCTCTCCTTTCACGAATCTTGTGAGGAGAGTCACCTTCTTTTCTTTCGCCCAATACAACAGCTCTTTTGCTATATGGAACAGAGAAAGAGAGTGAGTTCCCTTGTTTCTTGAATATAGGCCAACGCTGTGGTGTTTGTCTGGAGTTGACCTGTACCACTTGACCTAACACCTCTGTCTCGAAGGCTTTTAGAGCTAGAAGAACGGCATAAAGTTCTTTGGAGTTTTATATGCCAGTCTTGCTGATCCTTCCTCCATTGGCCTGATACTTCTTTGTCCCTAGAGTCGCTCCCCATCCCTTCTCTGAAGCGTCTGAGAACAAGATTAGGTTTGGATTCCGAACCTCTAGAGACAAGCCCTCGTTCTTTTCTAAGGGAAAAATCCACCACTTCAGATGATTCTTTACTTCCAGAGGAATACTGAAGTGTCTGAAAGTTGCCCGTTCTTCCAACTCCAAATTCTTCTTAGGAAGAATTGAAGAGGGCGTAGGTGGAGTCTTCCTAGTGAAATGAACTGTTCTAGGTGAGGAAAGGGTTCCCAGAAGACTTAACCACTCCCTACACAAACTCCGTTCTTTCTCTAGGAAGCTCGAGTATTTTTTGTTTTCTGTAATACCCCGGCAGCAATCCTTTTCCTGGACGGAAAAATCCAGAAAACCCCGAGAATCCATCCGAATCCCCAAATAGACTAGTTCTGACTGGGGATACTCTGAGATTTCTCGAGGTTCACGAGTAATCCTAACGTCTTTGCTAGGTTACAAAGTAGACTGAGGTCCTCCAACACAGTTTCTCCGACTTGGCCCCCCCGGATTAGCCAATCGTCGAGATACATCGAGATGTTTATCCCACCCTTCTAAATGAAAGCCATTTGGCCACGTTCCGCATCAGATACTGAATACCTGAGGAGCGTCGATAGGCCGAAGCACAAGGCCCTGAACTGGAAGATTTGTCCTTGTACAACAAATCTTAGATATTTTCTTGACGATGGGTGAATCGGAACATGAAAGTAAGCATCCTGAAGGTCCAGGGATACCATCCAATCTCCCTGACGTAGGGAAGACAGAACTGAAGCTGAAGTCTCCATGGAGAACTTCTTTTTCTCCCACGCACCGGTTCAGGACGCTTACATCTAGGACCGGGTTCTCCCATCCCCCCGAAGCCTTTGGAACCAAGAAAAGGCGATTGTAAAACCCCAGGGAGATGGATCCTGCACTAGCTCTATTGCATTCTTGTCCCTCATCGACACCACCGTCTGAAGGAGAGTCTCGTTCAGTCCAGGGTCCTTGTAACTCGTCGACAAATCCTTCGGAGATGTTGCCAAAGGAGGTCTGTCTACGAAGGGAATGATGTACCCCTTCTGTAGGACAGACTGAGTCCAGGGATCTGCTTCTTTTACGGACCAGGCCTCCAGAAAAGTATAGAAGTCTGGCCCCTACCTTTGTGTTGGAGGACATGGCTGCTATTTGCTCTTTTAAAAGAGCGGAAGGAAGACCTTCCCTCGCTTGTCGAAGGGTTTTCTCTTCGAAGTTGATCGAGTTGAGGGGGCCTCCACGAAAGGGCACCACTGGGAGTACGAGCCACCTTCTTCTGAGTCGGAACTGCAGGTCTAATTTTTCTTTGTAGATTGCACAGAAGGTCCTGCGTAGCCTTTTTCTGACAGGGATCTCGAAACATCCTTCACTAACGATGAAGGAAACAGATGTTCTGACAGAGGTGCGAATAGTAGAGCGGACCTCTGAGAAGGAGAAACTCCTTTTGTCAGAAAGGAACTGTAAAGAGATCTTTTCTTTAACATTCCAGATCCAAAAAGTGCCGCCAACTCACCAGAACCATCTTGCACAGCCTTATCCATGCAAGATAGGACACTGTGCAAAGTTTCTGGATCAAGAAAATCTGGCTCACTCGTCTTCTTACCCAGCACCCCAAGAGACCAATCCAAGAAGTTGAACACCTCTAAGACGTGAAAAATTCCCTTAAGGTGCTGATCTAATTCCGACATACTCCAGGACGCCTTTGCTAAATTGAGAGACTGTCTTCTCACAGACTCTACAAGACTCGAGAAATCTGAATCTGCAGACGAGGGGAGCATCAATCCCATCGCCTCTTCCGTCTTATACCAAATGCCTCTTTTCCCTGTCAGCTTGGAGGGAGGAGAGCAATAAACAGTTCTCAGAGTTTCCTTTTTAGATAAAAGCCAAGAATCCAAAGACTGGAGGGCTTTTCTCATTGAGATCGCAGGCTTCATCTTTAAGAAAGCCGAGGATTTCGGAGTTTTTGTGCTCGAAAACAGAGATCTCGGCGAAGGAGGAGCCGCAGGACTAAGAGAATCCCCAAACTCCTCAAGAAGTGGGAACGAGGCTAAGACTTTATAATTGGAAAGTCCCTCGTTGGTTGAAACTTCTTCCTCAGAAATCTCTTCAAGTTCAAGGTTAGAAGGAGATCGCTCTTTCCTGAACGATTCTCTATCAAGAGAAGTCGCTCTAGGAGAATTGTTTCTAGTAGGTGAAGGACTACGAACAATAACGTCCCCACAACTAGTAGAAGCCTCACGTCTAGAAGAGCCTCGCGTCTGGGAGGCGTCACGCTTTTGCTGGCGTCTTGCGCTGGCAGCGTCCCTCGCGTTTACCTGGCGCCTCTCTCCTGGGAGGCGTCACGCGCCTTGGAGCGTCCTCGCGCTTGCCTGCGCCCTCTCTCTGAGAGGCGTCACGCTTCTTGTTGACGTCTCGCGCCTCGTAGCGTCCTGGCGCTTGCCTAGCGCCTCGTTCCTGGGAGGCGTCATGCTTCTGGCTGGCGTCACCCGCTTTGGAGCGTCCTCGCGCTTGCCTGGCGACTCTCTCCTGAGAGGCGTCACGCTTCTTGTTGACGTCTCGTGCCTCGTAGCGTCCTGGCGCTTGCCCGGAGCCTCGCTCCTGGGAGGCGTCCTGCTTCTGGTTGGCGTCACGCGCCTGGATCGAAACTCGCGTCTTCTTGCACCTCGATCCCACACTGGCGTCTCGCGTCTGGTTGACGTCTCGCGCTTGGAATACTCGACGCGCCTGACTGGCGCTTCACGCTTGGCTGACGCTTCGCTTCTAGAGAACTCGACGCTCTTGTCTGGCGTCTCGCGCCTGGAAGGCTCTATGCGTTTCGTTGGCGTCTTGCGTTTGACAGGAGAACGGATCTTGCTCGGCCTATGCAAGGCTGATGAATCCGATTCCAAATCGGAGGAAGACAAATTTCTATGGCGAGTCTGAACCCTCGACAGCCTAGACTTCTTAATAGACAGGAAATCGTCTTTCCCTTCTGGGAGGTCTTTTGACAGAACTCCACCAGAGAATGATGGAATCCTGCATAGTGCGAAGGATTCTTATTAGTCTCTTCATTATTGTCTACCCCATCAGTTGTTAATTACTGAATGGTCCTCCTCTGAAAAACGCTCAGGACTTGACGTAATCCTGGGTTCATCCAAAACGTCTTTTCAGGGGGCGAGAAAGATCCCGATGATCTCCAACTCTTTTAGGTGAAGAATTCTCCGAGGAGGACACCTCACGCAGAACGCTTTTTCTGTAGAGTTCTCTGGCATTCTGTGGCGATACAGAATGCCGAAGGGACGTCTGACTGTTGGGGATCCTCCACAACCTCCTTACGGCTTTCGACTTCCTTCTTCCTCTGGGCTTGGGAGCTTGAAAGAGGTCTAGGCCTGGAAGCGTTGTGGAGACAATCAAACTCCCCCTCCACAGCACTGGGGACACTTATATCACTATCCACAGCACTATAATCACACTGCTTACCTTCAATGGCCGCCATTTTGGTTTCCATTTTCCGAAGGGCGGAAATCTCAGATGCCGAATCTGTGGGTTCTAATAAAGGAGCAGGTACATTAGATGGGGCAGTAAAAGGAGAAGAGGGTATAATATTACTGATAACCCCACTAGATACAGAACTAGACAAAGGTTTGGAAGAAGACCTCCTCACCCTGTCTCTTTCCAACTTCTTCAAGTATGAAGTTAGAGATTTCCATTCTTCTGCACTCAAATCCTTGCATTCATTACAAGTATTAACAAAAGAACATTCATACATCCTGCATTTCTTGCAAATAGTATGAGGATCAAGCCATGCCTTCGGCATCCTAACTTTACAACCCACATTCACACACATTCTCCACACTTCCAGAATCAGACATCATGTTGAACATCCAAATCAAATCCAAAAACGGTCCACAATCGCGTATGCCAGTACAATCAATGCAAATACGTCACCGAGAAGTCCAAACGAAGATCAATTGCGATGCAAAATACGAATCCAGCCGGAGATACCCATAACGATGTTGCCAGTATGGCCGACAGAAAAAATACGATAGAACATGGGAATGGTTCCTAGTCCTGCCACCCAGCGGCAGGTAAGTAGATCACCTGACCTACAGGTAGCGTGTGCGTGAAATTCGAATTTCTGTCGGACCACGGAGTCAAATAGCTAAGTATATATCTGACAGGTAAGTTGAATGTATAAAATGTTTATTTAATTCATGCCTATTATCCCTTTTTTGCAACCAAATTAACCCTGAAAAATTACAGATATTTCTAAAGTACATACGAGCAGACGACGGCAAAATGACTCATCGTTGCCAATCTATGGAGCTTCACACATACGCCAATGCATCTACAAACTGTTTCCATGAATTCTAGGCGTCATAATAATGCAATAATGATAAAATTGCTTTAATATGTATATATACTACAAATAGATAAGCTAATTTCACTTATTTCCTCAGTTTTGTATAAGTTTTATACCCAGTTTGGAGGGTAAACACATACCAATTGGCAACACTCTCCATGAGGTGCAAAGCATTATTCCCTTAATTGTTTACTTTACTCCTTATTTAGTTTAACTTTACTTCAAGATGTTTATTTAATTCATTTCTATTATCACTTTTTCGCAACCAAATTAACCCTGAAAAATTACAGATATTTCTGAAGTACGAGCAGACGACGGCAAAAAGACTCATCGTTGCCAATCTAGTGGAGCTTCACACATATGCTGATGCATTTACAAACTGTTTCCATGAATTCTAGTTGTCGCAGTCATGATAAAATTGCTCTAATATGTATATATACTACAAATAGATATGCTAATATGACATTTATCGAAAATTGTATTTTTGTTCCTAACTATACAAACCTGAGGTCCTTTACAATAGGAGGTAACTAGCGGCAGCTGGAACTGTCGTAATCTTCGAACAAGGGAGTTCGGTAGTTAACTGCTTGTCCAACAGTGTGTACGCCGCGGGACTGGGAGGTGAAGAATCACTTTGTTTTAGGCCCAGGAAAATGCAGAATGAGGTGGCATGAGGTGGGACTATGTGTAAAGGACCTCGTCTTCTACCAAAAACAGTTGTTTTTTTTACTTAAAAACGTCCTGGTAAGGGACCGTGTTCCGATTGTTGTGATGAAAGTGCCCAGCGTCTGTGGGTACAAGTGGTATGCAGATTTATCGCAAGAAATGGAAGTTTTGTTGACGCAAGCGACTCCGTAAACATCGAGATGGCATCAATCTTCTAAGTTGTTTAATCTTAAGTAAAAATTTCGAAAGCGTTTTGGTGAGATTTCCACTTCCGTGGACACCCTTTTCACTACCCTCTGTTTAAATCTTAAAATTTGGCCTTAATTCCTAACTTTGGAGAAAATACTTACTTTGAAAGGAGAGTAGTGGTCTTTAGCTCCATTTCTCACCAACAAGTCGCGACTGATGCCCATCTCCGGTGTCAGAACGCGTTATAATGTACTTTTTCAGAGGGTGGCATGCATTGATCGTCGTTGGCTTGATTCAGGCCATGCGGTGTTTTACCCTATTTCCTGTATACCTATATTTTGTTTACTGTGTGAAACAGGATAAAAAACTGCATGGTACAGTGGTGGACCATGTACGATCAATGTGTACAATCCCCAAAAAAGTACATTATAACGCGTCCAGGACGCATTATAATGTACTTTTATTGGGGTTGTACACATTGATCATACATGGTCCACCCCTGTACCATGCGGTTTTTTACCCTATGCTGGAGTATTGTCTCTCAGTTTGCCTAATGGCCACTCAAATTTTTCGGAATTGTCGTGAAGTGTGCAGGGAAGGTAGTGCCCTTAAACGGGGGTTCGCAGGGGGGCGAAGCCCAGCCCCCGCTAGGCCTAGTAGGGTACGGCGCTCTAGGTTGGGTTAGGTGGCTTGTTTGGTTAGGTAGTGCCCTGGAAATCACTTTTCTCCTGCTCCCCTCAACCAAAAACCCTAGTTCCCACTTTAGTCCTCCAAGAATGTTAGGTAGATGGGAACAAGGGTGCAATTGCTTGATGCCACCAATACCTACCTATTACCTAGTAGTACTACCTAATGATCCGTTTAAGCATACCTACTACTAGGTAGGTACTGGGTAATCAATAAAAAATACATCGGAAAAATATATAGCTATATTCTTCTGCAAACAAGAGACGGAGCTCTCCTTCAGATTTACCGCAGTTAATTGATCTTGTAATGAGGTCTCCTCAATCTACACAACAATATTATTGGTGTAACTCACCTGAAGACACTCCCACTGACGTAGCGGCAGTCACCTCGGCAATATCAACAAAACACTAACACAAATCTCCGAAGTTCCGAACCCGAAGTTAGACAGCGATCCCGTTTATTTTTTACATTTACGTTAGACCTTCCTCCTCCACCTTCTTCTTCTGTTTCAAGTTGTAATAAGGAGTTCAAGAGGGCATTTTAACAACGAAACAGCGATATAATTGAGATATCTAACTTCTGTCCCCCATTTCCCGAAGAAGTATTAGGAAATAAACAAATATTTCAAAGAATGATTCACTGCAGATAATGGCTAGCAAAGAAAAAACAATTTAAGTAGTTCCCATGACAGAATTGACACTAAAGAGCAGTTAAAGTTTTGCTGACAGTCGAGTTGATCGATTGAAAATTATGGGATACGCATCCCATCTGAATATTTAGAATAATAGTGAAACATTTGATGTTTGGATTTAAAAAAAAAAAAATATATCAAGAGTCAAAGATATAAACATAATTATAACAAAAAACTTCAATCCAAGACACATCTGTAATCAAAGAAGTTAACCACCACCAATTTGACAAGCGCACCAACATCATCTTTGTTGACCTGACTAGGTCCGTACAGCTGTCCCGTTTTGGTAGTCTGTTATATTTATAATACTATTCTTGAATAACTTGTTCCAGTATGTCGGCTTTTGCATTGTCAATCCACAAAACTCTCCTTAAAAATCCCTATGTTTTCACACATTTCGGGCGCCGTGTATTCAAAGCAGAGCTTTGTTCAAAGGTTCATTTTCCAGTACCTGTTGTATATTGGTGGGGTGGGCGATTCGAGCCCGCGACCGTCGTAATGTATGATTATGACAGATAGCATTACGATTAAATTCACAAAGTCGTAGTGATACACATGTCGCCGGTGATCTAGGCCACACCCACTTTTAACTTTTTTTCCTTGGGACTGCGACTGACGTAAAGGCAATTATCATGCATAAGTCAATTTACGGACATACTTATACACAATCAGACATATTACGATGTACGGAAACTGTGTTATGAACTGTTGGAAATATATATATGTATATTATATATATATATATATATATATATATATATATATATATATATATATATATATATGTGTGTGTGTGTGTGTGTGTGTGTGTGTGTGTATATATATATATATATATATATATATATATATATATATATATATATATATATATATATACATATAAGAAGGTGGGGGGGGGGGGGAGAAATTTGCAGTCATTTCCGCAGGCGCTGATGGAGGACGAACAGGAAGTTTGAAGACCCAGCAATACCTGACGTGATATTAGGACCACCTTAAATAATGATCCCGAATTTCACTGGCCATGGTGGATCATTAGGTACTATACCATCTTGATGTTAAGAGTAATTAAAATATTGCAAGAACGAAAGAATGCTAGCAAAAAAGATGCAGAAGGAGATGCTGGATTAGACCCTACTTACAAAGAAGAGAGAGAAAGGTTACTACGACAACTTGAGGTAGTTGGTAATTGAAACTCCAGGACTGTACTTACGGCACTTTACCAGACTTTTCAATGAAATCATTGAACGTAACTCGCCCTACATCAAGAAAAAAGTTACATTCTGGAGAAGACCGATTGAGCCAGGCCTGCGTGATGCAATTACCCTGTGTTACCTTGCAACTGGAGAATCCTACCAGAGCCTGTCCTAACCAGTTCCTAGTAGCTCCCAACACAATCTGCAGAATTTGTGCCTGAAACTTGGAGGGCCATATTGACTGCATATGAAGATAAGGTGATGTAGTTATACCGACGACCCCAGAGCAATGGAAGGAAGTAGCCTGTGGTTTTGAAGAACACTGGAATTTCCCATACGCCCTTGGAGCAGTAGACAGGAGACATGCCAGAACCCAGACCCATGGAAGGAGGAACTCATTACTACAGCTATAGAAATTCTACTCTATATAATTCTATTGAAGTTGTTAACTACAAGTTCATCTACGTCGATGTAGGTGCCATAATTCCGTGTCTGATGGTGGTGTCTTTGCTCTGTCAAATGGCTTATTGGAATGGAGTCAATCTGCTTGCCCCTAGAATTGCCAAACGAGAGTAAAGTTAAACTTCAGTCCCCTATCTCCTCATTGAGATGATGCCTTTGCTCTGAGGAATTATGTGATGAAACCATACCCTGCACGAGATCTGACAGCACACGAGTGCATCTTTATTCACCGACTGAGGAAGGGAAGTCATACAGTGGAGAACGCCTTTGGCTTACTAAAGATTTTTAGCAAACGGTTAGATATTGTTCATAAATATTAGTGTCTTTATTTCGTCCTGTTTTTTTAAAACGTATTAATATGAAACACCTTTTGTACACCAATTTTTTTCTACAGAAATAATATACGTATTAACATGAAATACCTTTGGTATACAATCTCATAATTAAAATCATTTGTCTCCCACAGATTCAGTATTTCACACCCCCCATAAATCTTCATCAAGACCGTATAGAGTCCGTGGTGTTGGCTGATTGTGTGCTGCACAACTTAAATTTAACAAGACATCCTAATGTCGCGAATGAGGCAGATCAAAAAGGCTCGGTGACATGTTCACTGGAGGTCTGACGAAGCTTTATTACCGAGCCTGGACTCCCCCAAGCCATTTGAGAGGAACCATATGGGCTTGCAAGGCTCAGCGAGAACACCTTCATGATTATTTGACTCCCCTGCAGATGCGTTGAGTAGCAAGATTCAATGATATAAAACAAGAAAGCAACATAGAACATTCCTGTACATACTTTAGAAAATAAATAAAATTGAAATCACTTTGTAAATATCAAAATAATTTTCTTTTGAAATTCTAAAATATTTATATTACCCAAAACATTTGTTTTGGGTAATAATATCAATGTGACACTGAGTTGTTCTCAGTGTCACATTGATCTATATATGCATTCTTAAAGTATCCCAAGAAAAATACAAAATCTGAAATTATATTTTTAACTTAGAACAGAAAACTGACTTTTCTGTATTTATTTACCGTCCAGAAACATTCTAATAAATTGTATTGATTACAATTGATGTAAGCTACATATTCCTATTTACAAGAAAAAAAATGAGTAAAATTACTGATTAAAAACCAGATTGTATTTTGTGTCTCAGTATATAAAAAATTCAGAGTATATAAAAATACTGAAAATCTTTAATCTCAAATATATGTTAATCGAATCATAAAAACAGGCAGCTTTGTCGACCTAAATTTGCTGGCCCTTGCCCTGCTTGAAGAAACTTTTTCTCTTCCTTAACCTTGAAGCGGTTTGGCCGCCGAGTAACTTCGTAATGGACACCGTACATGGGAATTGTTACCTACGTCTGCCGTAAATCACATTAAATCTGCCATAATCACAGTACGTCAGTCGAAAAGGGCAATCACACAGTCTCTCGTACGTCAGCATGACTGTTACGAACCGAGAGAGAGGTACGCTCCAAGTTCGATAGTAAAATAAACAAAAAGGATTCAACACCAAACAGTTGAAACTGGGGATACGAATATAGCTCGAAAGAAACACTAACACAACAAAGGTTTATTTACAAGCTTACTAACAAAGATAAATGCAGAATGGTGTCTCCTATTTACATAAAAAAGGCTAAATCTTACAATGCGTGAACTGGGGAAGAAGTGAGGTAATTCCAAATACTTGCTGGCCAGTTTTGCGACGAAGCGATGGCTTCACAAAAGGATAACTGCGATTGCAGACGTCTTCTTGACTCCGTATCGCAGAAAATAATGTCTATTCTTGATACTCGAAGGGCAGGAACTTCTCTAAACCTCTTGCAGAACGTTTCTTCTCTGAAGTCTTGCTCTACGTCGAAATACCTTGTCGTCCACTCCTGACGACGACTTGACCAGAATTCGACCAAACTCTCTCAAGCAACTTTTCCTCTCTGATTCTTCATAGGTTCCTTCTTCTCTTATCACTCTCTGCTGCTGAGCTCTCACTGATCTCTCTGCTGGTCTCTCACTGATTATCTGATCTGTGGCTCTTACTGATGATCTCTGCTCCCTCCTACTTCGTCAGTCGTATTTATAACGCATCCTAGGGGCGGGGCCTATGGCGAACGTCACAGACTCCCGAGATTACCGGAACTTCTTAGAAGAATCTAGATGATGTATTGCATCATAAATGCGCGGTGTTTTCTCACGATACTTTTGCGCCTGTTGCGTTCCCCAACACACCCGACGATTCCAGAACAATCATGAGAACAGGCACCTCCAACACGGGCGCAAATGCCTCCATGCTGTAGAACTTCTTGAAGATGCATTTTCCTTTCCTTTAACTTGTAATTCTTTGCTATAAAGTAATTACCATGACAGTGATATGGAGCTTTTGACAGTTGTTGTCCGAAAAATTAGTGCATGAATTTTCGAAGACGTATGTCCCGCCCATCCATCCTTTTCCTGCTTTCAATGTAAGGCAAATTGCTACATATAAGGCAGTCTGGCAGCTGTAGTGAAATGGTTCCTTTTTGTATATACTCATTTATTAGTCATCACCTCTCCTCCCTCATTGATTAATGACAAAATTCTTGTTATCTTATAAACTATATGAAAAACGAAGGAATACTTCCGTCTTAAAGAAAACAAATTCTGATAAAATTGACTAACCCGATCTGCTCTGGTATAAAACCATGCTGAACACCGATCTCGGTTCTACGGGCCTAGCAAGGGAAAGTCCCGTGCCAACAAGTGTTGGCTTAATACAACAACAACAACAACAACAACAACAACGATCTTCTAATTAACGTAGTAGAGTTAACAACTCTTGCGGGTCTTGAACGTGGTGTGCGGGTTTAGCTTGGGCATGGAGGGTGGCAAATGACCAGAATTTCACATAGTAAGTAATCATTCCCTTTTGTAGCCATCGTTGGGTTAATTGGACTTGATCATTGCTTAACTTGCTTAGTTACAAATGTGTTGTCATTTATTTAATTAAAAGTGCAACTTGATTTTTCGAAATTTTCAGTGTTTTTGAGTGGTCGTCAGGCCACAGAATTTGTCAAGTTTAGGGTGCTGAGTCACCTAAGATCACGCTTCAGTCCTTTGCCTTGTTGTTTTTAATGAAGAGCTTAGTTTTGTAATGAAAATTGTTAAAATCAGACGTGTTTACCTATCGAGTTGTCCTTGTGTACGGGATGGAACCTGTCCATTAAGGTAGGGTTATCAGCCGCATAACATCTGTCACGAACCTTAGTGAAGGTTGCCATTATGTTCACGACAGTTGTCATGGCTCGACCGTGACTACTAACTGCAGCAGCTATATATCGCAATTACTCTGCAGACACTGTAAAACTCTGCGACAGTGTGAATAAATGTGGAGACTTGTTTGTAATTCAGTTGTAATATGGCTTTTGTGACAGTTGGGGGCTCAAATCGCCGATGCGAGACCCGGCCTCTAAGGCTGTGTTTACACCAAGCGAGTCGAGTCGAGTCGAGTCAAGACAAGTCATATGACTCAAGTCATTTTGAATTAGCACTGTTCCCGTAAGTGAGTCAGAAAGTCAGAATCGAGCTCAACAGGAACTAGATGGACGCAAACGCCCTCGCTGAAATATCAATGTTGCTGTGGCTGAAGCAGGGAAGGAGTAGGCATAGGTAAGAGTCAAAGATTATGGATTCCCAGACTTGATAAACAATCCAGAGAAGTTTTATGACTTCAGAATGACAACTGAATAATTTAAAATGTTAGTGGAGTTAACTGCAACCTACGTAAGAAAGCAATTACCGACTTGCACTTCCAGTTGAGGAAAGAAAGGATTCATAGTGCTCACCTCTCCGCGGATTCACCGTGACTGATGAAAAAATGGGTCTGTCCGAGTCACTGACTCTGAATCGCCTTGACTTGCATCGACTAGACATGAGTCAACTCGCTTGATGTAAACTCTCCCATTTTGAAGTACATCGAGATGAGATTGACAGCGTATGTAGTCATACACACATGTCGCCAATGATCTAGGCCTTGCACACTTATAATGTTTTTTTGCAGATGGAAACTGATGTGAAGGCAATTACGTTATATGTATGACACATGCCTACGTGTGCAATGACATTTTGGCGTACGTAACTGTCGTGGACATGCTGGATTGGCAGAGGCTATTGTGGAGTTTGCCACATGGGCTGCTTGCTTAAAAAGAGGAAAAGAAAGAAAAGAAGGGAAGAAAGAAAAAATAAAAGAAATAAATTCAGTCTCCATTTATAAAGCGTCAACTCGAGATTTGTCAAGATTCATCAGGATGAATGTAAGTTTTAAATATATATATATATATATATATATATATATATATATATATATATATATATATATATATATATATATATATACTGTTCCAACACTGCCATTTTGTGCCAATCTTCCACTAATACATAAAAAGTCTTTTTATGAAGAATTATATAAAATCACCAATCGCTATATTCCAGCCATTAATCTAAAACTAATATCAACCAATTAACCCTCTACAATCGGCTCTGTTCAAGTACAAGGAAAATCTACGCCCACTAATGACCTCCAGTGTAATATGCAAATTCACTTGCCCCAGACGTGACCTGGGGACCTATGTCGGTTGCACACGGAGGTTGCTGAAGATGAGAATAGATTCTCATTGTGATGTTAGCTTTAGCTACAGAAAAAGGGTTAAACTATCGAACCCAGAATTTTCAAAATATGTGACCACATGATTAAATATAAATGATTTGGATATTTTGGGTAGAGCCTCGAATGACCAACGTCTAACGGTGCTGGAATCGTTGTTTATTATGCTGGGGTGACACATTCACATATCACAACGGCGTATACCCCCGTATGTGGATCGTAGGCATCATCGCGGTGAAACGACCTTGGACAGCTGGTAAACAGGACACGGGCTGACGGACGTAAAGCCAGCACTGTAAATTGCGCCGCAAATGTACGTGCAAAGAAAGCAAGGTCGGACATCTACTTGAAACTTACGCTGATATTGTAATGTTCTATGTACGTCAACTTCACATCGTGACCACGCCCACCATTGTGGGGCTGTAGGATACAAAATGGCTGGCCTGTAAACAGAGCAGACTGTAAAGTGATGGAACATATATGAGAGAATGTAAAAATATTGCATTCTGAAAATCCAGGTTGTAAATTCACTTTGGTAGAATTCTGCAAGTACTGTAAAATATTGTATATTTTCAACAAATAAAAAAAATGAAGTCAGACATTATAATATACATACCATTGGCAGTCCCAACATCTTGGCCTTCTTCTGACGGACGATGTGGGGCTTGAGGAAGTAGAATATGTTCAATATCCACTTTTCCCTGTCCATCAGTCATCTTCCGTGTCGCTGTCATCACTCTGTATCTAATCCAACTCCGACTCCTGTAGGTGGAAGATGACATTTCCTCGACCTGAGTGTCTGCAGGAGTGGCTGTAGGAGTCTTCTCTGGGCCGAAAGAAGGTCCTGCAAGAAGATGTGACGTTGATGGTCCCTTCCTTGGTCGTTTTAGGAGGTTCGGCATCTTGAAGGGCGTTGTGGAGAGTACTTGGAGGAAAATGCTGGTCTAGGGAGACGGAAACAACAGCTGACCTGAGGGCGCCGACCTGACCTTTTATACCATGCTAAAGCAATGCCATGTCGTACAGGGTTTAAAATGTGCGAATCGGTTTCCCTGTAGGCTACAGTGCAATTAGGAGGCCCACGTGGTTCACGGTGGAAAGAAAACAACGACGGCGAACAAGGCAGGTGACCCTAGCGCCTACCCCGCAACAGTCACCGTGGGTCCCACGTGCAATGCCTGGAGCTACGTCAGGTGACATTTGGCGTGACCAACCACAACTTGTTTTGAACATTTCAAAACTGGAGCAGGCTACGGCACCCTAGTGGGCGGAGCTTAGAGCCCGGACGACCCGTCACCGTATGTCTACGATTTTACGTATGTTTTACGTTACATTTACGGTTTACTGACGTAAGCTGTTGTCAATTACCAATTTCCGCTCATGCATGGGCGTGCGTGCGTTGATACGTGAATGTGTGACCTTAGCATTAAACAGACTGATCCGCAGTTAAACTCCTGGTCCTCTGCCATGCCTCTATACCTGTGGTGAGTGTTCCTGGAACCCCAAGTTGCCCCACAACTTTCTTTCTTCTTGAAATATAGGTGTGCCTTCTATTTTGTTTTAATAATTTTATGACATTGTAATTTCTTATCTTTTAATTTTTGTCTTTTGTCTGAGTCATTCTAATGTTTGTAAATTTGTCTGTCTTTTATGCCTTAAAAATGGGATTTGTGGTCCAGAAATGTCGGCAATCATAATAACGCCATCTGATTTCGATGTGCCTGTCTTTCTCCGACTTTGATTTTATATATATATATATATATATATATTATATATATATATATATATATATATACATATATATGCTTAAAAAATCACAGTAGATGCACGTGACTTCATAAATAAGCGAATCCCACAGGAAAATGATAGTCAGAAATCCAAGCGCTTTTGTCTTTACTCAGACATTGTCAAGGAGCTAATGAAGTACAATTGGAGAGAAAGGTCTCAGGTACAAAACAAGATCAAGAATAGCAGATAGTTAATAGTCAAAAGGGTAAAAATTAAAAGAGATAATCCAGGATTATCGGATATCACACAGTCACAAACCTAAACAGATTTGACCCTAACCAAAATTACAAAGTACCTTTACAGTCCAAAACATGTATAAACTGAATATATTAATTTTGTTGCTTATATTTATCTACAACTTTTTTCATAATGAAAACATCAAGTTTAAATAAACCAAGACTTAAATTTAGAACATTTCTATTATTTGACTTGATGCAACAAGATTTAATAATATTCCTTTTAACTGTGTCATTACATGGGATTAAGGCTCTTGCTTGACTCCAGTTAATAGAATGGTCTAAATCTCTCATATGTACGAATAATGCATTCGATATTTGCCCAGTTTTCACAGAATATTGATGCTGTTTGAGACGTTGTGAAAGAGATTTACCAGTCTGTCCGTAATAGATTTTATCACAAATTTTTGCTAGGAATTTCAAATATGCAGCCTGGAAGATCTTTAGGAGAATTTTTGATTACTAAACTCTTGACATTAATATCACTGAAAACAATATTTATGTTAAAAAGCTTTAAAATTCTAGGAATATCTAAAAACCTTTCATCATAGGGTAATTTTAGAATGTTATGCTTACTAAATTCAAGTTTGTCATTAGTTAAATAAAATGTTTTTCTAGCTCTTTTCCATGCCACATCTATAAAAGTCCTTGGGTATTTAAGTTTCAATGCAATATCATAAATAGTTTTAATTTCAGCGTCAATAAACTGCGGGTTAAAGACACGTAGAGCCCTTAGGAACATCCCAGAAAAAACAGAGAATTTAACATTTAGATGGTGATTGGAGTAGTAATGAATAAAAGAGGCAATGTTAGTTGATTTTCGAAAGACTGAAAAGGTGAAATTTCTATCATTTCTATGGACAGTTACATCAAGAAAGTTCAAATTACAATTTCTTTCTTCCTCTACAGTAAATTTTATAGAAGGGACTAAATTATTGAGATTATTAAAGAATTCCTGGAGATTTTCGTGAACTGGCCAAATACAAAAGATATCATCCACATATCTAAACCAAATAACTTTTTGGGGCAAAATTCTTGGTAACAGTTTTGTCTCAAAAAATTCCATGTAAATATTGCTGAGGACAGGAGATAAGGGATTACCCATAGCCATGCCAAACTTTCGCACAAAAAATTCCCCATTAAAACAAAATTTACTATCTTTGATACATAATCTTATGAGAGTAATGAGGTTTGCTACACTTAAGGGAATGTCATGACGTTCTAATTCCTCCTCCAAATATTCAAGTAAGTCATCTACAGGCACTTTTGTAAATAAGGAGACAACATCAAAACTAACCATATTAAAATCAAAATTTAAATTAAAACTATTCAATTTGTTTATAAAATCAACATTGTTTTTAACATCCTGGATTATCTCTTTTAATTTTTACCCTTTTGACAATTAATTAACCATCTGGTATTCTTGATCTTGTTTTGTACCTGAGACCTTTCTCCTCAATTGTACTTCATTAGCTCCATGACAATGTCTGAGTAAAAACGAAAGCGCTTGGATTTCTGACTATTATTTTCCTGTGGGTTTTGCTTATATATATATATATATATATATATATATATTTATATATATATATGCAAGAAGCTTCGCTTGCTTTGCTTGCTACACTTACCATGTCACAAAATAGGGCAGCTCCAAATCATTTGCCATGGCCTCTGACGTGGTCCAGTCTGCCTCTGCTGGATTGTATAAAAAAGCAGGCGATGAGAATTGGCACACATTCACATTCCAGGCGCTGACAGAGAGACAAGATGGAGGACCAGGAATTTGTGAAAGACCAGCAATATTTGAATCTGAAAATTTACATGGTCCCGAGTTAGCTCCGGCCTTGTTGGATCATTACTATTATCTGTTGCAGTTAAAAGTAATGAAGTCCCTGCAGGACAAACTAAAGTGCAAGAAGCCAAAAAGACGTAAAAGGAGACTCTGGATGAGGTCCTACTTACAAAGAAGAGAGGAGAAAGGTCACTACGACTACTTGATGAAAGAATTGACAATTGAAACTCCAGGACTATACCGGAACTCTACCAGGATGACAGAGGAGCTTTTCAATGAAATTGTTGAACGGCTCTCGCCATACTTCAAGAAATTCCTCACATTCTGGAGAAAAACCCATTGAGCCAGACCTGCTTGGGGCAATAACACTGTGTTACCTTGCAACTGGAGAATCCTACACGAGTCTGTCCTTCCAATTCCTAGTAGTTCCCAACACAATCTGCAGTATTGTGCCTGAAACTTGTTGGGCCATATTGACTGTGTATGAAGATGAGGCCCCAGAGCAATGGAAGTAAGTAGCCTGTGGTTTTGAAGAACACTGGAATTTCCCAAACACTGAAAGGAGGAACTCATTACTTAAACTATAAGAAATTCTACTCTGTAATTCTACTTGGAGTTGTTGATGCTGAGAATACAAGTTCCTGTACATCGATGTAGGTGCCATAATTTCCGAGTGTGATGGTGGTGTCTTTGCCAATGGCGTGTCGGTATCGAAACGCTGTGACTTCCCACAAAATCAAGCTAAGTACAATCCTTTTTTATTCATTGGAGTAACTTTGAGTGTTTCCTTTGCAGGTCGAATTTTTTATGTTCCTGTGGCTGAAGTTACGAGACATTCTTAATCTTACTTTTTTACAGAAATTATCTACATCATTGGGATTTCGCTACTGCGAGTTTTTATCTTTGAGTTTCTGTTCCCAGAAGTTCTCCTGAAATATCATTATCATATACTGTGTTAATTTTATCATTTTGGGAGATTATTAATTCTGTACGTAACAAATCATATTGAAGATTGAATATGCGTTTACGCAGTGGACGTCTGTATTTATACAGATGCATGGATAGGGTCGTTAGGCACCGTAGTGATAAGAAAACACACAAAAACAAGTGGAACACCTGTAGAAATATGGATAAATTAGAGGTAATACTATTTCGGGTCAGGAAAATAAAGGCTCCTTTGCAAGGTCCCGATGGCAGTTTTAGCCTTGAGTTTTTTGTTATATGCGTAAAAAATCGAATCTCAATTACTCAACTTAACTTTAAAAAATACGGCTGGATTGCAAGAAATAACATGTCTATAAAAACTTTCATTAGGTTAACATACTTAACATTCATATAAACAAATTAACAAAATATGTCTAAATGCGCTGACCTGGATCCTTCACTATTTCAAATTTTAGCAAAGAATGAAAGTAAACCACAGCAAGTAAATAAAGTTAATAATAACGCAGTAGAGATAACTTGTTTTAATAGTAATCACTCAATTCATAATAGTTCAAGTCATTCTTATGTTCGTTGCTTTCTATGTAACCAACAGCAACATAATGCTGAAAACACACAATACGTTGCCGATGATAATAAAGAGAAGAATCCTAATTATTATAAAAAGAAACAGGTAAACAGTAGCCCTAAAAATCAGAAACAAACAAATCGTGCTTCAGCAAACTTGGTTACTGTGTCATCTAGAAAAACGGTCAGGGTCAGTCAAATCTGCCAAGTGTTGCAAGCAGAGCACATTCCACATAAGCAACTCTAGTGGAAGGGGGAGAGCGATGTTGGATCATTTATGCCAAAACCTTTTTGAATTAAATAGGAATTTTCCTATGAATCGCACGACCGTATCAAGTAATCAGAGCAGGTTCTCGTAATTTTAATATAATAAGTTATTATAAGTAGTGGTGGATTAAGCCCGACTGTACGTGCCGTAAAATTAGGATATCAGCCATTTACATTGCTTTTATTCCTTTAGTCCACGTAATATCCTGTATTTACGGACTCACCGTTTATTGTTTGAACGGAGTATGGTTCAGTAATTGGCAATAAAGAGTTAATCATCGTAGCGTAACTCAGATTCAGTACAGGGCGGATAAGCGCATGCGTACAGATGCCTTTCTAGTTATAAAAAACATTGATCTGTATCTAGTGTAATTGTAAGATATCCATCTATGGGTATACAAAACATTATCTTACCTCCTGCCAAATAATGCGTGTTTATCAAAGGAAAATTCTATAAACCTTCTAACATATTAGAATCCGTTTTGAACAAAAAGAGACAGTTAATCAAATAATAACTTATATAGAGGAACCAATCACTTGTCTCATAAATCGTGACATTGCTCAAGTGACCCAACAGAATTCTCCCACACCCGCAGTCGCAGTTTGCACGCAAAGTCTCGAGATGCATGCACCCTCGAATGTCTTAGTGCGTGTAAAAAGACTTTGCTGGGATCTGAAATTTTAATCCTTCCCGACACTCTGAAATATAATGATTTCTGCGAACAAAGCACTATACACGGTTGACTCACAGCAACAAGTTAATCTAGCGATCCACAGAACCTATACATATTGTGGATATGGAAGTTATAAATATTGCATTTTTTACTGTTGCTAAATTTAATCATGCCCAACCAGTTGTGGACGAATCCCTCTTATACGCTATCTAAAGTAATATCTGTAAAGTCATTCAAGCAGAGGTGATTCAGCAGTAATTCTTTTATCTGAATACCAGGATGTTTCTCCACTAGCAAGTGATCTCTGGGGGAAAATGGATGTCATTGAACGCAAAATACGGTCTAAGGACAAACATAAAGCTATATACGTACCTTTGTATAGACTCCCAATGAAATTTCAAAATAGAGATAAATGATGAAGTTGAAAAAATGTTAGTAATAGGAGTCATTAGGAAATCAAATAGCCCATATAATTTTTCCCTTAAACTACATGTCTAAAAAGATTGGACTTGGCATATCTGAGTAGATTTCTGTCGCTTAAACAAGGAAACGATTCCCGATTGTTTTCCAGTGCCATGTACTGACGGTATCTAATCTTTGTTAGGTCAGAATAAATTTTTCACCAGCTTGGACTTACTTAAAGGCTTTCACCAGATACCATTAGCTATGTGAGTGTACCTCATACACCACTTTCAGCACACTCAGGGGACATTATCAATTTTTACGTATGCCTCCGGTTTATGTTACGCCCCAATATATTCACCAGAATGATTAATATAGTGTTTGGAGACCTTTTTAGGGGATACCCTACACGCCTATATGGTTTGAATTGTAATCTTTTCTAATACCTTAGAAGTACATTCGCATAAACTAGAGCTAGTGCTACAGAGACAAAGACAAATAATCTCAGAGTAAAATATCTAAATGTGAGTTTTAAAAACCGAACATGTTTATTTAGGTTTTATGTGTCTTGTCAAGGTCTTAAAGTAGTCCATGGTAAGGTGACAGCTATTCATAACTTTCCGGTACTTATTAACGTAAAAGGGGGATACAGCACTTTTGTGCTGTAGTGGGTATTACAATCGTAAGTAAATATGTAACTCTTCAATCATTGGCAGCTCCTTTAACAGATCTTACGAAAAAGGGCATAGATTTATTATGGTCTGAAAAGCATCAACAGGCATTCGATATCTTAAAATTGGAATTATGCAGCTCACCTATCTTAAAAATCCCTGATTTAAATAAGGATTTTTTTTTTATTGCAACAGACGCCTCAGACCAAGGGGTAAGAGGGGTACTACTTCAGCAATATGATAATCAGTTCTTTCCTATAGATTTTTATTCACGTAAACTTAAGCCCTCTGAAAGTAAATATGCAGTAATAGGCAAGGAAGAGCTAGGTATTGTTAACTCACCAGTACATTTTAAGTTCATAATCTACGGCTATCCTATTAAAGTCCTTACCTACCATAAGTCCCTTACCGAGTTTTTCAAAGGCTTTAATCACAGTCCCAAAGGAACTCGGTGGCATATGATCATTCAGGTCTTTGGAGCCAAGTTAAGATATCTAAATGGGAAAGCAAATATCATAGCTGACGCATTATCCCGCAATCCCGCACCATCCTGCAAAGAACCATTAGTTGGACTAAAAGATATAGAAACATCCGTGCCTATTGTTAAAACCGTATCTGAACAAGAAAATTCATTAACCCAAGAGATCGTGAGAATTGAAGACCCGGGTTGGAGTGCTTAACTGTTACAAACTGAACAAAAAGAGGGTCAGCAGCTAAGCAGAACAATAAACACTTTGAATGGAAACCCTAAAGCAAAAGTATATTTAAAATGTGTAGCAGAATTATGTAATCAAATGTAATATTATATGTAGGTCCGTGACGAGGAAAACCCGAAGAACACAACAGGTGACTAACGACCAGGTAGTAGTAATAATCTCTTTCATACCAATCGTCCTAAACTGGTTGCATTCCAATCCATTACATGGTCATCCAGGGTTCTCTATTATGTCACAGAAAGCCAAATCACTATTTTACTGGCCTACAATGCTTATAGATATGAAAAAAAAGCACATAACTAATGGTCACACGTGTCATGAAAACAAGGGACACACTAAGACACCTGTCAGTTTAGGGGCCTATCCCGTGCCAAATCAATCCTTGAAAGAATACACGTAGAATTATTAACAGTTACGAGTCTGACAGAGGAAATAAACACCTCTTAGTGTTAATAGTTGCCTTGACACGTTATATAGAATTAATAGCACTAAAAAACAAACACCGCAATTGAGTGCGCTAGGAATATTTATGAGTGCTACATCAGTAAACATGGAATTCAACACATGATAATCTCTGACTCAGGTGGTGTAAATCAATAATAATTTCCTTAACTCGTTGTGTGAATTCCTTTCCATTAAGAAAACCAATACCATATTCTATCACCCAGAGTCAATCGGTTTGGTAGGACGGATAAATAAGAAAGTGTCAATGCCCTATGAGTTACACTCGTGATATTGGATCCGAACTGGATTATAGCAGTTCTCACGGTTTTAAATACCTTTATCATTCATATCTTGTATCTATAGAAATGATACCGCAAGTAACCTTATACGGTATGCTGCTAGAACACTTTTCCACATATTCAGGCCAACCATTAATTTATCAAATATAAAAAAAGTATGGATACAAGTGGAGTCGATATAATATACTCCGTAAGAAGTTGGAAGGGTTACAAATTATAATAAAAAAAGAATCACGATAAAATCAATAAGCAAAACGTAACCATATGCAGTAAGTGTTTATAAAATATGCAAATATATATGCATAAAGATTTGAACTCTAACTTAACGCTTCAGTTTAGTAGTCCATTCAGTATTCAAGGGATATTAATGACAAATAAGCTAAAAGTTCAAACACATATCAAAACCTACTGGCATATTGTCTGTCACGGTGGTTTATATTCATAGTCAATGAAAAAAAAAAAGAGAGATTTTAAAGTCAGGAAGTCTAGAAGTGAAAATGTATATCTATGTGAATAATCCCATATGGATCTTACAGGGTAAATAATATATACAAAATTTGTATTGAAACCTTTTTCATTAGTTTGAATAAGGAATATCTAATTTAACATAAGTAATTACATATATTTTACAATCTTGCAGGTTTTCAACATGAAACTAATATTATATTGTTCAATTTTGGTACTGTTTTTTCAGACATTCTCCTCATGTGGGTGGAGTATTAAAACAAAAAATATCCAATTTATACATGGCTATCATTTGAAAGTACTAAAGTCGTATTCATTACAGCGAGTAACGTAACTCTTAAGCTGGCTGAGCACAATCTCCTGCCAGGTGATGATGTCATCAGTCCTAAAGGTGCCTGGCGTGTTTGCTGAATCATCACTGTTCCTTTTAACCCCAATAATCCGCTTGCACAGGCTTCATTTGTAGTTGTTTGTTGTCTAGTGCTTACAAACAAGTTAGCTGGAGAGTGGAATGCTTAGATCATGAACTTCACATGTGGTTCATAGGTCATGGTGACATACATAGCCGTAACCTATTCTTATCCGTGGTGATCAATGCAAGCTTAGTTTAGGAATCGCAATCGTTTTAAAATTAATGAACAAAATAAGCAAATAGAATTTCTATAACATCAAAATGAATTAATTTTTTCTGAGCCTCATAGACAATTAGAGTCAATAAATTAGCTTATGACATTGGTAAACGGACATTTAGAAGTATCAGGTCATGGGTATGAAAAATTTACTTGCAACACTAGCATATTACAATTCAAGTAGATCACGTTCATGGGAAAATGTCACATTTTCTTGAAAAACCCAAAGTTTATATAGAAATTAGTTACACAATGGGTTCTTTCGTAGCATCTCATGCCTAAAAATTAACCTCAGAGGATGCGCTTGAGAAAATTGAATATGAACCTTTTGTTACGGGCACATAGGAATGGATTTTATCACAGCTTAATTTCAGTAAGCGTAGAGAATTACAGAATCATGATTAATATTCTCTTTGACTCTTATGTTGCCTGGCAATCTTACCAATAGCTCTGTTTCCCACTTCTTTGTATTGTAACTTACTACCAGTAATATCAAATTTTCTTTGGGATTATTATTGATATCTGTTAATATGGATATTTTTACGGTTGTCAGAAACCTGAATAGGTTCACTTATTGTTATAATGCCATGGATAAAAAAGTTTGTACAGCTGACTCTTTTGAATTCCATAAAATATCAGCGAATTCATGTGGGTTAAGTCTAGTCCTTAACGGCTTTCTCCCTCCCATATTTGGATGTTGTCTGAATCTACTTTGCCCTTGTGACAAGTATAATTTCATTTACAGGCTGATTAACGGAACCTGGTTACAGTACCCTGCAGTACGAGAGTTTCACATCGCATGTCCGGGCAGATTGTCTACAACTTCAAAACCCGTTCGTTGCTGCAGACGAATGCAGTGAAGTAACAACCGCCTACAGTGTGAAGGGAATAAGCACCATCATAAGTGAACAAGCTTATTTCGTGGAGTTCTTGGACCGACACCCGTATCCCATCGTTAATCTCGTTTTTAATGCGGAATGCTCCAGCGGCTGTCAGAATTGACTACAAAGGGACATCATTCTGACAATTACGACCAAGGAGGATATTCAACTCTACGTTTGCTGGCGCAGGACTCATGCTGGGGATGATTTTATTCATCGCAAACGTATTCGTATGGCATAGGATGCAGAGAACAAGTATGGGTGCAAAATAGAACATCGGACCCTGCCCAGGCAATTTCCCCTTGTTTTCAACCATTTGGAATTGGCCATTTCATTTGGCTATAGGTGGTTGTCTGGAACTGTGTAATGGACGAAAAGTTGTTCGAAACACTAGTTAAATGTGTTGTGGGTATATCCTTGGTCATGTACTCCATATAGAAAGTATCAGTAAAGGGTCAATATCTGTATAATTATCATAGCTAATGTATCAGTAAATAACAGAATCAATATATATCTGTGCGTGTACGCACTAGGAATCTATTTAAAGTGCACCTAGATTAATCACTTAGATTAGTCATTTATGTTAATCAGTTGTATTAAGTGCACATATATTGATCATAATTATATGAATCAATATATATATATATATATATATATATATATATATATATATATATATATATATATATATATATATATATATATATATATATATATATATATATATGTATAAATAAATCAGGTAGCCTATAATTAATCTGTTACCTTTGGTCTTACCAATAACTGCAGTTAGTATATGGGTTAATGTATCAGTTAGTATATGAGTTAAGATATCAATTACTATATCAGTTAGTATATGAGTTAAAATATCAATTACTATATCAGTTAGTATATGAGTTAAAATATCAATTACTAAATCAGTTAATATATCAGTTAATACATGATTTTTATCACTTCTTATATGATTTTTATCAGTTAAAATATGATTTTTATCATGTTAATTTTTATGTTATGCAATTATCAGGAGTACATTAGTATTTTCTGTAGCATATGTATCTTAATGAGTTGAAGTGAAAAACTCACTGTATATTCATATATATCACGTACCTTTATTATTATAATATTATCATATGCATATGTCTCATATCTTATTACATGAATCCGTATTTGTGTACACCATGAATTTTTTTTACTTATAAGTATTTTCTATATATCTATATATTCACATGGTGTCTGTATCACACTCCTATAAGTCAAATGCAAGTCAAGCTTGAGTAATATTCAGTGTTTGGTTTTGTAGCCGACCGAGCATTTATGTAAGTGATACATAATATAATATATGGAATGTTATTCCATATATAAAAACTAAAACTATGATTAATTAAAACCAGTGACCCAAGAGGTCAACCAGTTTGCTTGCAGGAATGTGATCAGACCAGATATGATAAAGTAGGCTAAGATGACGTGTTGTAATCAGTCAGTGTCTAGTTGCCGTCACCTGTGGTCATTCATTTGTTTTGTAAACTGTAGTCCAAGCTTCCTGCTTGAGACAACCACAGTGACCTATAAGTCAAACGGCCTACGTGACTTGTAGTCTATGTCATCTGTGTGTATGTTCGTATGTTCGAGCTACTGTCTGCTCCCTTTATGATTTCTAAACCAGATTGTAAGGCAGAAGTCATCATGCCATCATCATTAGAAGACCTGTACAATTTTATCTGATCTTCGTCATGTAGAATTCAATCTGCCATCATCATTGGGAGACCTGTACAATTTTATCTGATCTTCATCATGTAGTCTCAGAGAATACAGATATTTTCGTACTCTGTGTTTTCAACTAGAAACCTCACATCAGAAAGAAGATAGTGAATGAACTTAGAAATTATCATCATGAGTTGAAACATCTCCGTCGTCATAACCATAGAAGATACTGACTTCATAAATTATCATCGAAATCCAAGACACTCCAATGAGTATGGGAAGTCATAACAAACAGACCTTAGCGTAAAATTATCGCAGGTCTAAATAACCTGACAGGGCGCCTTATTATACAAAGGCATGAGTCCTATATATATCACCATACGGTCCATTTTCCTTCGAGTGCCACTTTCTGATTTTTTTGAAAAAAGCAAAGTCATTAGTTAAATGTTGCATATTGAACAGTGTTCATGCTAGTATAGTTTGTTTTATAATTGGAATATATTAGAGGATGGTGTGTTGTATTGCATGCATTGGCTGAGATGCCCTTGTTGCCATATGGGCCGATTCCGTTCCAGTGCCACATTATGTGTTTTTTTTGCAAAAAAAAAAAAAAAAAAAAAAAAATTTTAATAACTAAATTGATGTAGGAGTGTTTATCATGTAACTAATTAGTATAGTTTTGTTTTATTATTGGAATATGTTGGAGGATGGTGTGTTTATCTCGTGCTTGACTGGGCATTGGCTGAGATGCCCTTGTTGCCATATGGGCCGATTCCGTTCCAGTGCTAATTCTTTTTTTTTTTTTTTTTTTTTTTTTTGCGAAAAAACATTTATAATAACTAAATTGATGTAGGACAGTGTTTATAATAGAACAGCTTGTTCCATTTAGGAGTCGCTGTCCCTTCCAAATGTATATTCCCAGCAAGCCAGCCAAGTAGCCTACTAGAAAATTAGAAATATCTTTTAAAGACACGTTAGGGCCATTCATGAGATATTTTAGGAATATTCGCCTTAGATGATGTAGATGGGTTTATATATGTAGAAATAAACCTTTATTCTTTTTATATAACACTTTAAAGTCATATTCGGGTATTAATAATATAGGTCTCTGGGTATATTTGTACGTGAAAAGCTAACCCAGAAATTTGATTATCTTCTTTGAAAGTTACGCTTTCGAGCCTGAATTTTAATTACAAGGATTTTTCAGATTTCTGCGTAATCATTCTGAATATACAGTTTACGAAATTAAAAGACAGATACAACCGGATATTTCGTATAAGTGCGGACTTTGCGTTCCGATTTTTCGTACACTGCGCAAGTCTCCATGAAATAATAAGGAATATACTATCGGGAATGAGAGAGGTTTTCTCAGTACACCATTTACACAGGAGTGATCAGTGGGTAACGAGATATTATTTATAACATTTCAAAAAACGAGATGTTCAGATTGGAAGTCGGGTAGTAAGAAGAGTATTAACTGACTGCTAGTATTCTTCTAATGCAATAAGTTCGGAAGCGACTTTCGGGAAAAAAGGAGAGAAATATATACTGGTGACAGGTAGTATCCCACTCGAAACCGAAAATAAATCTTATCAAAGGCATGGGTATGTAACTACAAACCATTGAGTAAAAAGCAAATAATAAACTTTACGCACTGCCGAGACGGGGGAAACAGAGGAAACAGGAAATTTGAGATGCTGAATGTCACGAAGCGTAGCTGGAGAGAGAGAGAGAGAGAGAGAGAGACATAACAGTTCGAAAGTCGGTCGGGCTTTAGCGTGATTCATCTTCAGGTGGGAGTCTTGGAGGTAGCATGATACAACCTGTTTAATCAGGGGTTGCGTTAGTGACATGCACATACCGTATGTATTAGATGAATTGTCTTTCACACACGATCGGGAAGCTGGGGAGAGTTTGTGTCGTATTTACTAGGAATGTGTCTCGATGATGTATTATTTTCGTAAAACGAACGTATGTCATGTCCGTGTATTCTTTTGTACACCTTTTCCAGTGTATTCTTATATGACTTTGTATAGAATATTAATTCATGTATACCATCCCCCATGTATTTCTGTATGACTTTTATAACAACAATAATAACAATTCTATATGTAATATATTTTTACCATTTAACCTCTTTATGCATGGAATATTATGCATCTATACTCACATATCATAAAGGACTTGAGTAATTTCCTGAAAACTCACGAATTGTATGATGAGTCACGTATGGGGGAACTCGGACCATATAATTGAGAAAGCAATTCACAAAGCAAACTTAATTAATTTTCTACTGACCCCCTAAAGACAAGACCAGAGATACACCCAACAATAAAATAAAAATTCCTCACCTGGACACGATGAAGAGAGTAACCCACACCCTCAGAAAATCTAACCCTTTTGCATTTACTTACTCAAACACCTTAGCCAAATCCCTGATTAACGTCCAACAAAAGACATCTCCCAAGGACACCGGGGTTTACAAAATCCCATGCCAGGACTGTGACCAATCTTACATCGGATTTACAGGTAAATCACTTCCCCAGAGATTAATACAACACAAACGGTCAGTTAGGTATGGACAACAGAACTCGGCTATTTTCAAGCATATAAATGAACATAACCATAGAATAAACTGGAATTTTTCACATGTAATTTATAGCAGCAACTGCCGGTACAAGAGTCAAATGGTGGAATTGGCCTTAATAAAAGAGAGGCAGGGAATGAACATCTCAAAAGGAGCATGGATTTCAGATATGATCGACAAGGTTTTCATTCAACCAACACTCAAGAAGATTAAAGGAAGATTATCAACGGGGGTGACCTAAATTGGCTTGCCTGTGGATGGACCTCTTGGTATAAATACCACCTTTTCTGTAAACTTTTCTCATTCATCTACCTGAAGAGGGAGACAGCAGTCTCTGAAATATAGTACTTTTCTCTCTACTCGTATATTTTGGTGTTTTTATTAGCTCCTTTTATTATATATATATATATAAGGTCTAGGGTTTTTGATTAATAATATATTGCCAATATGTTCGCTGTGACCTATGGAATGTGAAGAACAGAGCAGAAGCAACGACCCGAGAAAGCTGACGAATAGTTTCTGTGGATGGCGTGAGATAAAACTGCATAGTTAGACAAGTCAATGTACTCAGTTCGTGAACTGTTCTCAAAGTGCCTTTGTGAAACTGGATGCAGCTAGAATTGTGAGGCGCTAACGAAGTGTGCATTCGTAAGTGCGTGTGCGCCTCTTCTATTGAAAATGTTGGATACCCAAGTCTATGGGGGATTTTGATAGAGGCGTCTTTGGAAGAAAGGCAAGATGCCGTGGTGCTCTCCGAAGTGGTTTTTTTTATCAAGTGTGCAAAATAGTCCGGCTGCATGGGTGAGTTAAATTACTTTAGCCAAAGGGGTGGCTTGTTGTCTGTTTGACATTTTTATAAGAATATCTAATCTTTGATTTTGTTGCTAAACTTATGTGTACTTACGAGTGTGTTTCTCGTGTCTTTGAAACAGACGGTTCTGGCAATGGGGGGACCGAGAGGGAGTCCCGATGGGGGAAGTAGACTTTTGGTGACTAATTACCATTCAGACATTTTACAGTTGGGGTTTTTTGAGTTAGTCAGTAAGACTTGGATCATTATCTTTTGTTACTTAATAAATGTTTATTTTATGATGCAACTCTCTCATTTTGGTACCGGTAAGGCCACACCGGGCGCGGCGAGCGTCGAGGTTGCAGGCACGTCTCGGGCGGGAGAGCAGCGTCAAAACTACACATGGCCACACCAGAAACGCCACCCTCCCTCCTTCCCTCCCGCGCGTCACTCTCAGCAGTCAAAGATATACTTCTTTGCAAAGTAACGTTTGGATAGGAAATTGCCTTTAATAGAAATCGTAAGTGTCAAACTTGACGATAGAGTACGTATAACCTAAAGGTCTTTTGGTTCTTTGCTTGGCAGTGAATTTTGTGATAATAAAAGTTGTTATATCCATATATATATATATATTATTATATATATATATATATATATATATATATATATTTTTACTTCCCATATAGTTATTACTTTTGGGGAAGTGAAAAGAAAATGTGGATTTTAACTTTTCATTATTGCAAAACTAACAGCATATAGGGTTACTTCCTTAAAGATACTTAGAAAAGCAAAAGAGCGAGAATTAATTGCAAATTATATAAGACGTATAATTGATTATTGTCTGAATTATGTTGAAATAAAACGATTTACCGGTATTTAAAACAAAATAGTTTAATGGAAACTACATAAAAGAAAGTAACACAAGGAAAAATCAGTTTTGCTTCACTGTTAACATTAATAAAGAAAGTACAAAGTACCACGAATATTTCATAAATAAGTGATACTGCTGCACTGAGGATTCATATAGTTATCAAGTCTATGCAGCTGGACAAGGATTATTTGAGTGGCTGAGTGCATAATAGTTGGCACCTTTAAGTTTTTGGGGGTCGAATGCATGACACCGATGGCTACATCTGAGGGCCACTTGTTCTACTCCTCTTCCATTTCTTGAAAAAAAGTAATTTTATGGAATGGATCACAGGGATCCCACAAAGCTCTCTTCCGAAACACCTCCCCAATTAAATGATTC
Source organism: Macrobrachium nipponense (assembly GCF_015104395.2). Lineage (NCBI taxonomy): Eukaryota > Metazoa > Arthropoda > Malacostraca > Decapoda > Palaemonidae > Macrobrachium > Macrobrachium nipponense. Next base: position 67,201,019 of record NC_061108.1, on the reverse strand, counting down.
TTATGTAGCCACTACCGCTGAACAGGTGACACTTCGGCAACTGATTGCCAGTTCATCTGCACGTTAGTGACCATGTCAAGTCGGAGGGTCTATTTACGTAGTGTGGTCCTTTTTCTATATTCACTTTAAATTCAATGATGAACTCATCCCCTGGGAAATTATTTAGACTATATAAAAACAAATGAGAGGTGCTGAAATAACTGCTAATTTAAGCATGCATTACAGATATGGAATAATTAACTCGATATTTACTGAATAGCCTAGATAATAAATGTAGTCGCTTAAAACTTAATCGTTTCTATGCTAATATCAGTTACTTAACAATGATAATATGCTTTAAACAATTTCTAGGTTACAAATGAAAGTTCCTTAATACGGGAACTAACTTCACAACATAGTTATCAATATAATCAATAAAGGGAAGTAACCATTCAAGTAACATAGTCCCTCCCTAATCATATAGAAAATGGGGTTGTTACGGTTGAAGACGCCTGAACCGCCGCGGTATTTTAAAACATGTTATATCGCCTGGCGGCAACTGCAGAGGGTCGAGCCGTCCCGCTAGTCTTGTGTGGCCACCCGCATAAGATACCTATGATTCAAACTGCCGCGGGAACCTCTTCCCTCCAACCTCCACGCTCGCCGTGTTTGGTGTGGCCTCACCCTTAGAGTGGAGAGAAAGAGGTGAAGAGAGAGAGAGAGAGAGAGAGAGAGAGAGGTGTCAGTGCTAGAGAGAGGTGGAGAGAGAGAGAGAAAGAGAGGTTTGTTTGTGGTTTGCCTTGACGCTCAAGTTGCACGTTTACCAAATGAATAATGAGGAAATATCCTCATTGCATATATATATATATTATATATATATATATATATATATATATAACTATATAAATATATATATATATATACTATATATATATATATATATATATATATATATATATAACTATATATATATATATATATATATATATATATATATATGATATAGTTATATATATATACTATATATATATATATATATATATATATAGTTATATATATATATATATATATATATATATATATATATATATGTATAGGAGGTATACAGGAGCGCAGACATAAGAGGTTCTCTTTTTTAACTATCTATATTATTAATTACATTTTAACATGAATGCTATTGTGAATCCGTATTTTTAGTTTTATAATATATGCATTTCTCTTTTAACAGATTGAAGATGCACAAAGTTGATGTGTGAAACGGTTTAATATATATATATATATATATATATATATATATATATATATATATATATATATATATATATATATATACATGGTGCTAGGGCAATTCGTCCCTGGTGAATTTGTCGTTGCCCAATTCGTCCCACTAAATTCATCGTTGCTCAATTTGTCCCAAGTCAATTCGTCGTTGGGCAATTTGTCCCCAAGTTAAAAGACACTAGGTTGTTTAACTGTTTTATTTATTATTTTCCTGTTTTGGACAGTTGGAAACAAAAGGTTTTTACTTAGATAGAGTTACTTCTAAAGAATACACCCATCCAACAACCTGCAAGATTTTAATTTAAGAGAAAGGAAAAAACAAAGTTGTTGACGGAGAGAATTATATATATATATATATATATATATATAAATATATATATCTATATATATATATATAAGGAGAGTGCCAGATAGACTGAAGATCTACTGGAGGTGTGAAAATCGTGCATGCAAGGCGAGACTTCATACTGATGAAAACTATATAGGATTAAGAAGGTTGGTATCCACAATCACGCTTCAACAGCCGCAGAGGTAAATGCGAAGGCTGTGGTCTCAAATATTAAAGCAAAGTCAATTTCGTCTCGTGATGCACCTCGCTCAATAATTGCTGGTGAAGTTGAAAAGTTAAACGAATGCGTTTTATCACAAATTCCTCGGTTGGAACAACTCAGTAAGAATATCAGACGTTGGAGGCAAGCAGATTTTAATTATCCCGCAACCCCACAAACAAATGTTGGGTTCTCCATTCCAAGTGAATACTCTTGCTTAGACACTAATGAAATTTTTTTAAAGTATGATAGTGGAATCGAAGATTCAAGCAGAATATTGATATTTGCAAGTGATGAAGCGCTGAGACATTTAAAAGTGTACAAGACTTGGGCGGCAGACGGAACATTTAAATGCTGTTCTAGTATATTTTTTCAATTATGTATAGTGCACGTACAGATCGATAATTTCAATGTCCCACGATTGTTTGCATTGCAACCAAACAAAAGCCATAACACATATGATAGACTTTTTGCCAAAATAAGTGAATTGCTGCAGGACGAAGGCCCAGATTGCATATTTATGGATTTTGAAAAAGCAGCGCATAATGGATTTCTTGAATCGTTTCCTGCCTCAAATTTAGCGTGCTGCTTGTTTCATTTAGGGCAAAATGTGTACAAGCATATAGTTCAAGAAGGAATGAAAAGCAGATATCACCAAGATGACAGTTTTAGCCTTAAAATGCGCTGTTTTGTTGCCCTTGCCTTCTTACCGGTAGATGATGTTGTCGATGGCTACGAAGAACTTGTAGATGATGATGATATGCCACAGTCGGTAGTTTCCTATTTTGAGAATAATTACATAGGACCCCTTAGAGGAAGAGGAGAAAGGAGGCGACGTCTTGAACCACCATATCCATTAACTATTTGGAATGTTTGGGATAGATGCATGTCTGGGATTGCTAGAACTACAAATAATTTAGAAGCCTACCACAGCGCACTAAAAGACACAGTGAATATGAGTCATCCAAATATTTGGAAGCTCATAGATGTTTTTGAAATGTGATGAAAGGTTTGCTAGTTCCAAACTGCAGAAATTTATCCAAGGAGATGACTCAATGCAAAAGAAAAAATATAGAGACATGAATTTGCGTTTAAAAAATGTCATGGAGAGATATGATCCCAACCAAAAAATTACCTTTCTGAAAACAATCGCACACAATCTTAAATTTTAGA
>NC_061108.1:67195787-67197538 GCF_015104395.2 Macrobrachium nipponense | reverse complement strand
GGAAACATTCCTACCTTTCAAATCATATCATATACACCTTTTAAATCATAAAATTGTTCAAGTTTTTAATACATTCAAAAAATATATATATTATTTTCTAAATGATAATGTTTATGTAATTTAGGTAAACTTGTCACTTTTTAGATGATAATATTTCAAACTTTTCAGATGACTTCAATTACACTTGTATCAGCATTCCATTCACAAATTTTGTATGACATTTACAACTTTCAAATGATAATACTTAACACTTTTTAAATGGAGAGTATTTACACTTCTATCAGCGTTCTATTCACGATATTCTATGATATTTACACCTTTTAAGTAAGAAAATTTAGTACCGTTAAGATAACACCTTTTTTTGTTTTGATCGGCATTTTTTTTTTTCACTTACACTTTTTATCTGAAAGCATCTACACTTTTATCTTGATTTCATTCACTCATTTTTATAACATTACATCATGTAAATAATGATATTTAATACATTTTAAATTGAGATCATTTACACTTTTGTCAGCATTTTTTACACTTACACCGTTTAAATAGCAGCATTAGCATTTATACTTTTCCCTGCATTCAATTTACTTTTGACATTTACGCCATTTATCAGTATTTTTACTTACACCCTTTAAATGACAACATTTACACTTTAACCCGAATTCCATTCAGTCATCTTTATAACATTTAAACTATTTAAATAAGATATATCATACCTTTTAGTGGGAAAACATTAACAGTTTTCTCAACATTCCACTCTCGCATTTTCTGGGAGTCATTCACGTCAATAAAAGAGCAATAACTTTTAATCTGCAGTTTCCATCCTGTCCATTATTTGACTTCCAGTACATCATCAGGCGTCACTCTGATGAAACCACCAATGAATGTGTCTCATTCTCCGTTCCAAACCCATACGTAGTCTGAAATGAAACAACAAACTCTTTAAAAAAAAGTTATTATTCCTTTTTAATGGAAGTTGCAACGTTCAGTGAATGAAACATTGAATATTGTACTCTCTATGAACAGAGCTTTTAGTCTTTGATTATACACAACGTGCAACATTTCCACTCCCTATTCTGGGAAGTAGAATTATATTTTGCTGTTATTAGCAAGTTCTGCTGAACAATTTGCAAGTTGCTAGATTGGAACCACCACATAACATTCAATTTATAGTTTTTGTTTTTCGAAGTAAAATAAATTATGGTTAGTACAGTATGAATACAAAGTATTGTTTTTTTTAGGGTTATTTTCACCTCGCTGTGAAAAGGAAGAATTCGACATCAGGTGGCCACTTTGAATTTTTACTTTACTTGGTACCTTCTGTATTATGTCTGTGATTTATCAATGTTGATTAATCTTCCCAAAATCAATAAAATTTTTATATTATTGTACATAAGGAATATAGTCTTTAGTGACCACCTTACTTCATTTTACCATATCTTTAAAATCCCTCTTCTTTGGAATGTGAAAATGATTAAGTGATGTTCCAATGCACCTCTCCAATTAAGTAAGAAATGTTTGATATAAAGATATTTTGTCACATTATATTTATCTAAAGTATGAAATAACAAAATTAAGAATACTATTATTTTAACACATTTTTCCTGGCTATAAAATGAGTTTTTGCTTAACTTATTAGATTTGTCACGCAGAAGTATGAAATATCAATTTAGCTTTGATGTCAGAAACTTACAAAGTACATTTTTATGCTTAGGTCTCAAAGTAAGAAGCTCATTTAAACTTTCGCAGATTAA
>NC_061108.1:67168287-67188287 GCF_015104395.2 Macrobrachium nipponense | reverse complement strand
GAAAGAGAGAGATGGAGATAAATGCGAGTACTCAGGTCTTACCATGACGGAAGTTTATGGTCATTCTTAGAATAATTTTAGAGATTAGTTATAGAGAAAATGTTTACCTATGCTACCAGTGACTATAACGAATATCTTCTCAATGAACTCAGGCAGCACAGCAAGAGTCATTGTTCCTTTCTCTCATCTCCTGCTGTCTTTTCGACTATAGACAGGCTTCACGTATTCTATTCCTAAATGGGGCACTGTAGGCACTACAATAGCCAATCTTTGTACATTCATTTAGTTGCCTGGTTTTCATTGTTGTTATGACTTTGGTTTTGAATTAATTAATTAATTAATTTATTTATTTATTTATTTATTGTCTTATTAAAGGGCCAATTCATAGAGTCCGTTTTTACAGGTAAAGGTAAGTCTTTCCCTACCCTATTACCTCTTAGCTTGTAAAATAAAGCATATTACCTGGAGATGGGGTATAACTATGTCTCATACAGCCCTGAGGTAAGGTATAATAATTCCTTCAGTGACTTACTTCCAAAAAAATCTCAAGTAAAATATAAAATGTTATATCAAATATTTTCACATGCGCATAAAATAAACGAGTACAATATTTAAAATATATTTATTATAATAAGATCCAATTTCAGCATGTATAGGCTATCGCAGTAGCTTATTTTTAAATTTTTTTTTTTTAAAGTAGACTTACTGTCCTCCTATTCGACTGGGTGGTTTTTATAGAGTGAGGTTCCCGGTTGCATCCTGCCTCCTTAGGAGTCCATCACTTTTCTCACGATGTGCACTGTTTCCAGGAGCACACTCTTCTGCAAGAAAATCTAGATGCCGAGGTATCTAGTTTTTCCCAGGTTGCTTATCATTATTATTATTATTATTATTATTATTATTATTATTATTATTATTATTATTATTATTATTATTATTATTATATTGCAAGAGAAAATCCAAAAAATAATAGGACAATATAAATTACAAAAACTTTGGCAAGCAAGAAAGTTAAAACTTCGTGAGAATAAGCTGAATAATTGGCCAAGTCAGACCATTCTCCTCTTCTTCTTGCTCTCTTAATATATTTTTATTAGAAAAATATATTAATGATGTTTACTTACATTCTTATGTATCTATCCATTTATTTATAATTTAACTTATATTTTTTTCTAATAACTGATCTCCTCTCTCTGTATTTCCCATAAGACAATATTCTTTGAAGCTTGAATTCCATGTCAATGGCCCCTTTGTGCTTGTTCAATATGAATAGGGATTATCTTCTGAATATAATAATAATAATAATAATAATAATAATAATAATAAATAATAATAATAATAATAATAATAATAATAATAATAATAATAATAATAATAATAATAATAATAATAATAATAATAAAAAGCCAGAAATGTAATGGTTAAAAAAATTATTCTATAACAAACGTCAAACATTAAGAGCCTAAATAAATTTCCTTTCGTTTTACTAAAGAGGACAGGCATTGCTGCAGAATCCAAACCAATATTAAGCGTAAATAATCTTGAAAGAGGACCAGGTAATATATGCAGACACAACCTGGTGGAAGGAAGCTAAACGTTTCCACCATAGGAAGGAACTAAAACGTTTGCCAATTCACAACCGTTGAAAAGGCCCAGTAGAGTTGGTTCGTCAGTGAAGACGCTGATGCTGAGTTCTTCATTGAGAGCAGGGTGAAGGTGATGGTCGTGGAGAGAGAGAGAGAGAGAGCGGAGAGAGAGGAGAGAGAGAGAGAGAGAGAGAGAGAGAGAAATATGAAAAAATTTAAAAAACAAAAATATTTGGTACACCTGGAAAAACCTCTTCAGAGATATCGTTAGAGAGAGAGAGAGAGAGAGAGAGAGGAGAGAGACCTTACCTTACAGACCTTACAGTTCGTGCGGGTTGCCCCAGGTCCCTCAGTGTGAGGCGCCTCTAATGTCTACCAGAGAGTTGCTAGTACATCTTCCGGTATATTTTGCATCTTCCAATCTTGGATGGTCTGGGATGCAGTTTAGATATTTGTCGAGCTTATTCTTAAACACATCTACGCTCACTCCTGATATATTCCTCAGATGAGCTGGCAACGCATTGAATAGACGCTGCATTATCGATGCTGGTGCGTAGTGGATTAATGTTCTGTGTGCTTTCCTTATTTTTCCTGGTATAGTTTTGGGCACTATTAATCTACCTCTGCTTGCTCTTTCTGATATTTTTAGTTCCATGATATTTTCTGTTATTCCTTCTATCTGTTTCCATGCCTGAATTATCATGTAGCGTTCTCTTCTCCTTTCTAGACTATATAATTTTAAGGATTGTAGTCTTTCCCAGTAGTCTAGGTCCTTAACTTCTTCTATTCTAGCTGTAAAGGACCTTTGTACACTCTCTATTTGTGCAATATCCTTTTGATAGTGTGGGTACCATATCATATTGCAATATTCAAGTGGACTACGAACATATGTTTTATAAAGCATAATCATGTGTTCAGCTTTTCTTGTTTTGAAGTGCCGTAACAACATTCCCATTTTTGCTTTACATTTTGCCAACAGAATGGTATTTGATCATTGCATAACATGTTCCTATTCATCATCACACCAAGGTCTTTAACTGCTTCCTTATTTGTGATTGTCTCATTATTAGGTCCCCTATATGCATATAGCTTTCCTTCTCTGTCTCCATAATTTATTGATTCAAATTTATCAGAGTTAAATACCATCCTATTTACCTCTGCCCAATCATATACTTTGTTAAGGTCTCTTTGTAGAGCGTTCCTATCTTCATCACAAGTAATTTCTCTACTTATTCTTGTGTCATCAGCGAAACTACTCACTACCGAATCCTTCACATTACTGTCTATGTCTTCAATCATAATAACAAACAATATTGCAGCTAGCACCGTACCTTGTGGCACACCGGATATTACCTTGGTTTCATCCGATTTCTCATCGTTTGCAATAACTATCTGTTTTCTGTTGTGTAAAAATTCTTTTAACCATCTTCCTACTTTATCTACGATATTGTGTTTTCTAATTTTCTTTGCTAATATATTATGGTCTACTTTGTCAAAAGCTTTTGCAAAGTCTAGATAAACCACATCTGTTTCATTTCCGCTTTTCATATTTTTGAATATGTTCTCACGGTGGACTAACAGTTGGGTTTGTGTACTTTTTCCGGGTACGAAACCGTTGTCCTATATTAAACAAATTATTTTTTATTAAATGTTTCATAATATTTTTCTTCATTACCCTTTCATACACTTTCATAATATGTGATGTTAGACTCACAGGCCTATAATTACTTGCCTCTAGTCTTGATCCACTTTTGAAAGTAGGGGTGATATATGCTAATTTGTGCTCATCATAAATCTTGCCTGTATCTACACTTTGTCTTAATAATATTGCAAGTGGCTTTGCGATAGAATGAACTACTTTCTTTAACAAAATAGCACGGACTCCATCCGGCCCTGCAGCAGCTCCATTTTTAATTTCATTAATTGCCTGCACAATATCAGCTTCATTAATTTCTATGTCAAACTAATAAATTCAAGTCCTATTTTTCCGGTCCCCCCCCCTTACAATCTATATAATTATCTTCATTAATCTATTCTAGGGGTGAATTCTCTCTTATATCGTTCTGCCAGTATGTTGCAATTTCCTTTCTTTTTTCTTCGTTTTAATCTCCCTTCAATTCTCAGAGGGCCTATTTCTATTCTTCTTTTATTCATCTTCTTCGCATATGAGTATAATAGTTTGGGGTTTTGCTTGATATTTAATAGGGTTTTTTCTTCCAAGTCCCGTTTTTCATTTTCTTTTGATTGTATAATCTTTTGTTCTGCCATTTTCTATCTTACTTTTTAGTTCTATAACTTTCCATGCATTTTTTTCTTTTGCAAGACCTTTTTTCCACTTTCTGATTTTCTGGAACAAGAACCTTCTGTCTCTTGGGTATGCATGAATGATGTTTACTTTTCTTCTTCGGTATATATTTATCCACTATTTTCTCCAATATTTTATATAATATCTCCGTATTTACCCTTATGTCATCACTTACGAAAATGTTATCCCAATCTTGTTTAATTCTTCATTAATTTCTGACCATTTTATATTTTTACTGTAGAAGTTGTATTTTCCATATCCTTCCCACTTTTTCATTTCTTGCTTATCTCTATTTTCACTTGCTTTGGAATGAACTGTTAATTCTATGACATTATGATCTGAAATACTCGCATTATAAACTATTATTTCTTTAACATAATTCATCTCGTTCACAAATACTAGGTCTAAAGTATTTTCCTTTCTTGTTGGCAGGTGATTTATTTGTTGAATGTTGTATTCTAGTAGCATATCTAATAGCTTTTCAAATTGCCTCTTATCTTCTGCACTACTATTACTCTCTTTTTTATATGTATAAGTACAACCACAGTCTCCTATTCGTTCTTTCCATTCTACGAAAGGAAAGTTGAAGTCACCAGATAGGAGAATAGTCCAGTCCTTGTGATTTCTACATATATCATCCAATTTTTCAATTATTAAGTAAAACTCTTTAGTATTAGGAGGTCTATATATTACTATGTTCATCAATTTTTCAGATTCAAATTCTACCGCTATTAGTTCACATTCTGAGTTACTATATTTCTCATATATTTTTCCTTGTTTTTTGTCTTTCCCATATATTGCGGTTCCCCCTTGATTCCTATTTTTTCTATCTGATCTATAAGTTTGGAACCCTTTTATTTGATCATCATTCCCAGTCTCTGGGAATACAGGTTTCACTTATATTCATTATATCTATTTTCTTTTCATTTTGGGTTAGTTCTTCTAAGTACTCTATTTTCTTTTTGAGTTACTCGTAACTAAACCCTGCGCATTCATCACTATGACAAAAAAAAATGTTTGGCGTGTTTTTTTCTCCTTCATTTAATATTGGTAGTAATAAGGATTTTCCCATGTCTCTTTCCTGTTCTGGTATGTTTGTCCTTTTTTTCATTTTCCAGAAATTCTGACATTAAAAAATCCAACTTTTCCATAATATTTGATCTTCCTTCATCATAATTAATTCATTTCTTTTTGTGTCTGAATCTGCAATTTTCTCCGTTTCTGCAATATCCTCTTGCATAATAAATACAGTTATTATCTCTTGAGTAGAATTTCGGAGCTGATGCTTTGAAATTTTTTGCTGACACCTCTGCATATCTCATTGGTGGTTTGCTTTTCTCTTTTACCTGATATTCTTGATTTCTCTCTTTATTTGTTTCTTTCTTATTTTGGATTTTATTACTTGGTTGGTTATTTATTTGATTATGATTCATGGCTACAGGGTGCATATATTTGCATTTTTTGTCGAACTTACATCCTTTTCCTTTTTTTAGGTTTTTACATATTTTGGATGCAGATCTCTGCAATCATCCCCATAGCCATCTAAGTATGCACATTTACCATATATTTCATAGTTTTTGACATACCTTAGGATGTTTTTGTAGTAACATCTTTCTTCAAATCTGCAATTCCCTCTTTTCAAAAGGTTGCAGATTTTGTCTTTCTTGTCTATTTTTTCCTCTTTCCCGTCATTGTGTAGATCTGGGTAGAGCCTCTTCGGGATTTGCTTTTCTGTTGTCATATCGTAATTTATTTCTTCGTAGGTATGCTGTTTTATTGCCTCATATGTAGTATCAATGAGTATCTCTGCATCCATACTTTTATCTTGTTCTTTGTTTTCCTTATTTTTTTTCTGTCATTTCATTTTTGTTTACTTCTCTTCCGTTTTCCTCTTCTTCTTTTTCTTCTTCTTCTTCCTCTTCCTCTTCTTCTTCATCCTCAACTATTTGTTACATTCAATCTTGATTTAATAACATTGTCTATCCATGATAGACATGTTGAACAAAAAATTCTTGTATCTTTTCTCAAATCTTGCATTACCTCAGCACACTGTGGATGGGTCGGAATGTTGCATGCAGCACATTTTCTGATTAGGTTTTGTGGATTGACTATGCTATACCAAACCTTACACAGTTTGCATGCTTTTGGCATTCTTTTTCCTAATGCATCAATTAGGATATTCACAAGATTCACCTTATTCATTTTCTTTGTCGGAATATGTTGGTTTATGTATATTTTCTTTATGAGTCTCTTGACCACTTGGATTTTATTTGGAACTTCTTCAATTATTTTCAAGATGTTTTCATTAGATTTGTTCCAGTTTGAAGGATTATATCCTTCTAATATATCTATGAATGCTTTTGTATCTTTTTGGTTAGGACTGTTGCTGATTTCATAGATGAGAAATGCCAGTTCCCTTCCTGCTACCTCATCGTATTGCGAATCTGCCAAGCAAGCTAAATTACGCCACCTTTTCCCGCAGTTGGAACTTACTGCCATCTTGTTCTGATTTCAGAACAAGAAATCAGAACAAGAACTTGTGATATCTGTTGATTAATCTGACTTCACGCGGGTACGTCTCACCAAGCAAGATGGCTACTACTAGAGGAGAGAGAGAGAGAGAGAGAGAGAGAGAGAGAGAGAGAGAGAGAGAGACAAGTTACAGGAAAAGGTGATAAATAAGTGAACAACTCCTATATAAGTTGGCTCCTTTCACCGATACCTGGAATCCCCTGGGCTATCGCGTAACAGAATAGACGAAGAGATAGAAATATGATGACAATAGCGCCAGCAAGGGATTGCCCCCATCACGTAATTTTTAGCTAGATAACGGCCTTGTCAGTTGACATCTCGTGAGATATTCTCACAACCGATGAGAACAAGTTGCCGGTTGTATCTGAGGTGTTGCCATCCACTTGAGACCTTCTGGGGAAATGGTAGGGGTCCATAATAAAAAGATAAAAAAAATGGAAGTTCAAGATGCTGGCCTCTCAAGCTTATTCCTCTCCTGAGTATGGGGATTCAAGTTCCCGAGTCGTGTATTGTAATGCATGTACTTACTGACTTAGATCAATGTAAATAACTCCTAGAGTATTAAGATTTTTGAAAAATAAGAAAACCAAGTCTTGCCGACTTAGATGAAGACAGTACCTCTTACGTTTGAAAATTCCGAACCAAGTAAACAAGAAAAATTAACATAGAAATTAGAAAAATGTGATTTTTTTCTTTACATCATGAGTTTATTTACTATTCCAGAAAAAGCTGTAGTTTGTCATTCAACGAGAAGTCTGTTCATCTTAAACTATTTAGAGTTCTCTCTCTCTCTCTCTCTCTCTCTCTCTCTCTCTCTCTCTCTCTCTCTCTCTCTCTCTCTCTCTCTCTCTCATGTGATTTATAGCTGAAGAGAATTATCCTTTAAAACCCCAGATATCATCCGGAAGGATTCTGTAAAGCTCCAAGTACGGAGAAACAATATAAGACAACACGCACATCGATTTCGTAAACTAGAAGCAGAAACAACAATCAAGAGAAGAACAACGTTGTTCTTCCCCAGCCTTCATTATGAGTCCCAGACTTTCAGTAAGACCCAGTAAGGATTTCAAGTCCTTTGGAATAAGACTTTAAGCCTTTTTCTTCTGTCCATCGCACTGAGGAAAGGAAGTGAATAGCATAGTCTATGACGGCGTTATTACTAACGTCATACAGCGTAATTAAAGTAAGGTTATTTATAAGTCCTGAAGTAAAGGAGTTTGAAGAAAGGATTAGAAGAACAGAGCAGCAGTTAAAACAGATTCTGTTTGGTATCAAAACAGAAAAGCAGCTTAGGTTTTATAATCCGATTTAAACAAATTAGCAGAAAAAAAAACTCATAATAGATAAAATTGTATTATATTACAATAAAGATAAAAGCTTTCACACCACCTTCTTCTTTCACTATTTCTTTAGAAGAAAACACAAACACAAACAAAATAATAAAATGTCAACGATCATTAAAATCTTTTAAAAGCTTTTACAAATCAAAGCTCTCTGCATTGTTAGAAAAAAGTCCAATCACACGAATAAAAATCTCTTAGTGATTATCAAAGTCTTTTGAAATCTCCTCCTTCTTCCAGTTCCAACTCTCTGGAAAGAGCAGGACGAAAATCCCCAAAGACTTTCTATTCGAAACCTGACGAGGCTTCAAACGAGGCAATGGTGGTCTGCGATAACTATCTGTGATAACTGCAATAACCGTGTCCCAAACTGGCTTGCTATTACGGCCTTAACAATGGCCCGCCATTTCTCCCCCTTGTCTTTGTTGCTCGGAGCCATTTGCATGCTGTCAGCACCGGCCCTAATGGGAGCGCTGCCCCCTCTGTTCAGCTCTGCTGGATTTCGCCTCCTGTCTCGCTAAGATTCCTCATATTCTGACTGGTTATTGTGTGGTGACTATCTCGAGGATTTGTGCACTACTACTTCTGCTAAAACTACTACTACTACTACTACTACTACTACTACTACTAATAATAATAATAATAATAATAATAATAATAATAATAATAATAATAATAATAATAATAATAATAATAATAATAATAATAATAGCAATTAATATAATAATAATAACAGAGAAAAAAAGTCCAGAGTTATGTACGGGTACAGATATATTTGAAAATGCAAAAAGACTGATTATTGTGCGGTGAATATCCCATCAATTTTACCACTATAACTCCAACTATAATAATAATAATAATATGTTTTATTAAAAGTAATTGCTGCCTCAGCTGCATTAATTTTATACAGGTTCTTCTCTATTTTTCTAATTATTGCTTTCTCATTGTTGCTTAAACTGGTGAGCAACACACCGAAGGTTGACATATCTCAATTAGGTAGAACGATTGGATTTTATTGGTAGAAATTTCAGTCGGGGTAGTCAAATTTTCTGGTATATCCCGTAGAGTTTATTACAGATAGAATTGATGTTAAATTCTATTTCTTTTCTATTCTTTCTATTCCTTTCCGGACGTTTCGTCTGAATAAACCTCAGACATCCTCTTGGGCGGAGGTGTGTGAAGGACTGAAGTGAGAAGGTGAGTCCAGCTGCTTATATTGCGGTGGCGCAGCGGGGGGCGTCGTGCCGCTGCCTTTTCATTGGCTCGTGGGTGGGGAGCTTCTTTTTCATTGGCTGCCTGGCTGCGGGCTCAAGCCAGCTCCCGATCGCATGCTCAGCAGGCGCGCCGATCTTCTCAGCTGCATATCATCACGCCGGGCTTCGTTTTGATTGGGTAAAGGCCGCGTGACGTCACTGCTGGTATTATGCTGGTATCCTCCCCATTGAAGAAGGCAAGATAGTGGACCTTATAATATACTACAAAAACCGTAAAACAAAAGACCTTATCATGAAAAATAACCCCTCACCGCCATCAGGAGACCCCCTCAAGCAGACGAATGTAGTATACCAATACATATGCCCCGCCCGAGGATGTCCTGGGAAGTACATTGGAATGATTACCATGCGTCTTGCGAAGAGAATCTCCTGTCATGCCCAAGAAGGGGCTATCAAGAACCACGCCCTCACCGCCCACCGAGACACAATCTCCCGCGACTGTATCATCCATAACACCAGGATAAATAGGGAGAGCACCCGACCTCTCGACGTCCATATGATTAGCCTCCCAGGAGTTCCGTTTAACTCCATCCAAGGTAACAAAAGCCCTCTATGAACACGACACAGGAGGCCTTTTTGCTCCCGACCTGCACCCGAAGAAACACTCCAATAACGGCAAACATCACCATATCGCCGCCCGAAAACGCCCCAATCCAAGACGACATTAATACGATGGATAATACCAGCAGTGACATTAATACAATGCATAATACCAGCAGTGACGTCACGCGGCCTTTACCCAATCAAAACGAAGCCCGGCGTGATGATATGCAGCTGAGAAGATCGGCGCGCCTGCTGAGCATGCGATCGGGAGCTGGCTTGAGCCCGCAGCCAGGCAGCCAATGAAAAAGAAGCTCCCCACCCACGAGCCAATGAAAAGGCAGCGGCACGACGCCCCCCTCTGCGCCACCGCAATATAAGCAGCTGGACTCACCTTCTCACTTCAGTCCTTCACACACCTCCGCCCAAGAGGATGTCTGAGGTTTATTCAGACGAAACGTCCGGAAAGGAATAGAAAGAATAGAAAAGAAATAGAATTTAACATCAATTCTATCTGTAATAAACTCTACGGGATATACCCGAAAATTTGACTACCCCGACTGAAATTTCTACCAATAAAATCCAATCGTTCTACCTAATTGAGATATGTCAACCTTCGGTGCGTTGCTCACCAGTTTAAGCAACAATGAGAAAGCAATAATTAGAAAAATAGAGAAGAACCTGTATAAAATTAATGCAGCTGAGGCAGCAATTACTTTTAATAAAACATCTTTAAAAGAGGGTTTACTTCCAGAATAATAATAATATTAATAATAATAATAATAATAATAATAATAATAATAAAATTAATAATAATAAAATAATAATAATAATAATAATAATAATAATAATAATAGAGAAACAAGTCACAGTTATGTATGGGTACCAATATATTTTTGAAAAGATTTCCGAAAGTTCCCATTTCAGTTTGATCTTGGAAGATATTTGTACCCATTAATTACTGTGGATTTGTATCTCCATTTCATGACCCATGCTGCCATGAATATTTTCAATAATAATAATAATAATAATAATAATAATAATAATAATAATAATAATAATAATAATAATAATAATAATAATAATAATAATAATAATAATTCCCAAGGATCAAAGGCAGAAAGTCTCTGGTGAGTCAATAGTGCTTTTACCTACAATGCCAGAAAGTTCATCAATTCCAGAATGGTCATATTATTCAGAAAATTCGCAAAGAAGATATGTCAAACCCACAAGCCAAAAGACCCTTGATCATCCTATGTAAGTACGAGTTACACGTAGTACACCTAGCACACACATTTTCATTTATTTACATAATTTCTGTCATTTTTATAGTTTAATGTGGATGTATTAATCATGAAAAGGAGTCCTCGGCTCTTGGGGAAACTTAAAGACATAATGAAAATGGTATAAGTTGAGAACATGTTTTCGATTATATTTTATTGCCATTTGTTATTATTAGATTGAAAAGGAAAAAAATTATTAATATATTTCACATTATTTTTCTGGAGCCACTTTGTTGTTAAGTTGAAGAATGAGACACATTTTCAAATAAAGACAATGAAAGAATAAGTTGGAAACACTACACCACACTAGATAATATCTAAAATGATTTAAACCTTTGCTTCCATTGCTTTCAACTGGGTACGGAGAATTTCAGTGGCCTCTTCTACTAATGGTGTGAGCTGTTAGTCAACAACACCGAAACCAAGTCGCATTTATTATGTGAAAGTGAGAGATGGAGATAAATGTGAGTATTCAAGTCTAAATATATCTAGTGATTTTTATTCCAATTTGAGAGAGAAGTTACACAGAAGAAAAGGCTTTTTTTAATGATTATAACGAATATCTTCTCATCAATGAACTGTGTGGCAACACAAAAGTCGTGTACATTACGTGAAAGAGAGAGATGGAGATAAATGCGAGTACTCAGGTCTTACCATGACGGAAGTTTATGGTCATTCTTAGAATAATTTTAGAGATTAGTTATAGAGAAAATGTTTACCTATGCTGCCAATGACTATAGCGAATATCTTCTCAATGAACTCAGGCAGCACAGCAAGAGTCATTGTTCCTTTCTCTCATCTCCTGCTGTCTTTTCGACTATAGACAGGCTTCACGTATTCTATTCCTAAATGGGGCACTGTAGGCACTACAATAGCCAATCTTTGTACATTCATTTAGTTGCCTGGTTTCATTGTTGTTATGACTTTGGTTTTGAATTAATTAATTAATTAATTAATTAATTTATTTATTTATTGTCTTATTAAAGAGCCAATTCATAGAGTCCGTTTTTACAGGTAAAGGTAAGTCTTTCCCTACCCTATTACCTCTTAGCTTGTAAAATAAAGCATATTACCTGGAGATGGGGTATAACTATGTCTCATACAGCCCTGAGGTAAGGTATAATAATTCCTTCAGTGACTTACTTCCAAAAAAATCTCAAGTAAAATATAAAATGTTATATCAAATATTTTCACATGCGCATAAAATAAACGGGTACAATATTTAAAATATATTTATTATAATAAGATCCAATTTCAGCATGTATAGGCTATCGCAGTAGCTTATTTTTAATTTTTTTTTTTAAAGTAGACTTACTGTCCTCCTATTCGACTGGGTGGTTTTTATAGAGTGAGGTTCCCGGTTGCATCCTGCCTCCTTAGGAGTCCATCACTTTTCTCACGATGTGCACTGTTTCCAGGAGCACACTCTTCTGCAAGAAAATCTAGATGCCGAGGTATCTAGTTTTCCCAGGTTGCTTATTATTATTATTATTATTATTATTATTATTATTATTATTATTATTATTATTATTATTATTATTATTTATTATTATTATTATTATTATTATTATTATTATTATATTGCAAGAGAAAATCCAAAAATAATAGGACAATATAAATTACAAAAACTTTGGCAAGCAAGAAAGTTAAAACTTCGTGAGAATAAGCTGAATAATTGGCCAAGTCAGACCATTCTCCTCTTCTTCTTGCTCTCTTGCTTTTATAGTTGTATAAAAAGTCCTTTCGGGTGTTTCCACAAATGGCTTCCAGCTATTCTGGAACATCTCTCCAGAGAGTCAAGCAGTAAAGAAATGGAAAATCTGACAACAAGGAATCACCTGTGTCTGTGGATGATAACGAGAGAGAGAGAGAGAGAGAGAGAGAGAGAGAGAGAGAGAGAGAAGCGGTCTTAATTCTGCTCTTGGTAGCGAATGTATCAATCAGATAAACAGGGGTTTGCAGTTTTACTGTGTTTCAGAATTTAATTTAAATGAGTTTTTATCTACTCGTTTACAATTTATTATGAGGTCTTTTATCCAGTCACTATAGGCAGCCCAAACTGATATTTACTGGGTTTTCAGAGTCCAATCTACCTGGCTTTCTTCATTTGCATTTCAAATACTTTTTTCAGTTTTTTTTCAGTTACTTCATATTTTACTTAACAATTTGGGTGTTTGTAAATCTAACTCTGTCTTTGTGGAAACGGACTGACAAGACTTACATTATCCGTTTTATAATTGATATAGTAAGTAAAGTTTTTAATTCTGAATATCTCCTCATTTTGTTAATCCTTCATATTTTTAGGTATTTTGGATAAATTCTTTAGCAATAGTGGATTATGAGGAATTATAGATGTAAAGATTTTTGCTGAGAAGAAAGAGTCTAGTAACCATTTTTATGCATGAAGGTGAAAGCAAGGAGAACGAGGAGAAGCATAGTTGGCGTATTCTGGCCTTTCCCCTCTTCGTTCCTGTGCTGTTAAGGAGGTCTAAATAGTCCCAAAAGGGCTCTTGCCCTAATGGTCAACACCTATTCCATGAACATTTCCCTTCGATGTTAAGGTTTGGAGGGAAAAAGAATGAAAGAGGAGAGTACTTTCATGCACAGAGAGAGAGAGAGAGAGAGAGAGAGAGAGAGAGAGAGAGTTTGGGGTATGGAGGTGGACATTTTATAGAAGAACATCAGTATACAATTATTATTATTATTATTATTATTATTATTATTATTATTATTATTATTATTTTTTTTTTTTTTTTTTTTTTTTTTTTTTTTTTTTTTTTGCTCTATCACAGTCCTCCAATTCGACTGGGTGGTATTTATAGTGTGGGGTTCCGGGTTGCATCCTGCCTCCTTAGGAGTCCATCACTCTTCTTACTATGTGTGCCGTTTCTAGGATCACACTCTTCTGCATGAGGCCCGGAGCTACTTCAGCCTCTAGTTTTTCTAGATTCCTTTTCAGGGATCTTGGGATCGTGCCTAGTGCTCCTATGATTATGGGTACGATTTCCACTGGCATATCCCATATCCTTCTTATTTCTATTTTCAGATCTTGATTCTTATCCAATTTTTCCCTCTCTTTCTCTTCAACTCTGGTGTCCCATGGTATTGCGACATCATGAGTGATACTTTCTTCTTGACTTTGTCAATCAACGTCACGTCTGGTCTGTTTGCACGTATCACCCTATCCGTTCTGATACCATAGTCCCAGAGGATCTTTGCGTGATCGTTTTCTATCACTCCTTCAGGTTGGTGCTCGTACCACTTATTACTGCAAGGTAGCTGATGTTTCTTGCACAGGCTCCAGTGGAGGGCTTTTGCTACTGAATCATGCCTCTTTTTGTACTGGTTCTGTGCAAGTGCCGGGCATTCACTTGCTATGTGGTTTATGGTTTCACTTTTCGTATTGCACTTCCTACATATGGGAGAGATGTTATTTCCGTCTATCGTACTTTGAACATATCTGGTTCTTAGGGCCTGATCTTGTGCCGCTGTTATCATTCTTTCAGTTTCCTTCTTTAGCTCTCCCCTCTGTAGCCATTGCCAATTGTCATCGCTGGCTAGTTCTTTAGTCTGTCTCATGTATTGTCCGTGCATTGGTTTGTTGTGCCAGTCCTCTGTTCTTTCTGTCTTTCTCCTGTCTCTGTATATTTCTGGGTCTTCGTCTGCTTTTATTAGTCCTTCCCATGCACTCTTTAGCCACTCGTCTTCACTGGTTTTCAGATATTGCCCCAGTGCTCTGTTTTCGATGTTGACGCAGTCCTCTATACTGAGTAGTCCTCTCCCTCCTTCCTTTCGTGTTATGTATAGTCTGTCCGTATTTGCTCTTGGGTGTAGTGCTTTGTGTATTGTCATATGTTTCCTGGTTTTCTGATCTATGCTGCGGAGTTCTGCCTTCGTCAATTCCACTATTCCTGCGCTGTATCTGATTACTGCACTGCCCATGTATTTATGGCTTTTATCATATTTCCGGCGTTGAGTTTTGACTTGAGTATCACCTTGAGTCTCTGCATATATTCTTTCTGATCGTGTCCTTCATCTCTTGGTGTTTTATATCTCCTATTATTATTATTACTTGATGAAGTTATTAGGATTATTATTTTATTATTAATTATTATTATTATTATTACTTATTATTATTATGTTTCCATGAAAAAAGGTAACTTCAAATAGTTTCACAATAGTATCATATTTAAATTGTATCGTTTGCGTTAAAGATGACAGATTATCTTAATCTAAAACACATTTCTCTCTTTCTCTATGTATGTTTGTATGTATGTATGTATGTATGTAAGTATGTATGTATATATTATATATATATATATATATATATATATATATATATATATATATATATATATATATATATATATAATCTCATTCAACCCAAGTGACCAAGACACCCTACCCCAATCACCGTTTACGTCACAACTCAGACGAAGATAATGAATGAACCCGACAGACTGAAACGGGACGACTTTCTTTGAGGAAAAACAATATAGACAATTTAGGTACACAAGTAGTGGGGCCAAATGGGTGTCTGGGAATATAGTGGTGTGCTTTTCTCCGGCGTGTAGCTGGCTCTGTTCTGAAATGGCCAGCGATGGAGAGAGAGAGAGAGAGAGAGAGAGAAAGAGGTAGGAGGAGGGGGCGGAGGAGGAAAGAGAGAGAAGGTTGACAGGATTATCGTAGCAGAGCTGTTTTCTGCTTCCTTCCTACATTATTATTATTATTATTATTATTATTATTATTATTATTATTATTATTATTATTATTATTATTATTATTATTATTATTATTATTATTCCTTGACAATAAATAACCATATTTTTTGTGAGTATCAATATTCATCTAAGGATTATAAACTCCACATTTTCACCTGTCGTCATGTATTCGGAGGTCATTCCTTTCCACTACCGTCAACTATTCACCTGTACAAGACGCCTCGTAGTTATTGTAATACAATCATTTTCCACGTATATTGTATAATGTCAAAACTTTTTTTTTTTTTGATAAATATAGGACTAAATCAGTGCTTTTCAACCTTTTTGTGCCTATGGCCCATTTTTGGCATTCTAAGTACTCGTGGCCCAATGCCCTTCAAAATTGTGTAAAAAATAATACTAGACTTTTCTTAATGTTTTTTAGACATTTCCATTAGTTTTACATTATCATTTACAGAACTATTTCTTTAGAGCACTTCATTAGTTTACATTTTCATTACTGGAAGAAAATGTAGGCTTTTATTCACTGTTAATAACTCATATATGTTGTAATCAAAACTCAAAGGACATGTATTCATTTATGAAATTAAACACTTTCCAGTATTTGCGTAATTAAATTTTATGTATTGTAATTATAACTAAAAATACTTTTCCACTTATGCAAATAAGCCCTGGCCTGCATTTTACTGTATTCAAAATAAATTTTGGACATTGAAATAAAAACTAAAATTCCACTTTTTTCACTTATGAAGCTAAGCACTGGCGCATTTATAGTAAATAAAATTTGTCTACTTGTATTGTAATCAAAAATAAATTTACACCGGTACAACGATTATAGAAATGAAAATAATTGTACATATAAAATACTGCATAGATTTGGTAGCTAGTGTGATGGTTGTGCTTGCTTTTTAACTATAAGCTTATCAATTTGTGGGACAGTTGTATATAATGCATATCTCATATCATGCTCCATCTCCAAGCGGTTTTTTTTTTTTTTTTTTTTTTTGTAATAAGGCAAAAAACACGGATTCACACAGGTAAGTAGAAGCAAAAGGTAAATGGGCTTTTAACCCAAGCTTCCCAGGATATGGTACACTTGCTAGTGACCAGAATTCCGGTATAGAATGTTCTTTAAAAAAAATCCTTGATACTTTAATCAAATTTCATTTCTAGAAATTCATCTTGGTCAGACTCAGAAATAATATCTGGTTCTTAATTAAAAGGGTTTCTCACAAATGACAGATCTATTTCTTCAAGATCAGGAAAGTACCTGGAAAATTCTTGGCACAAATTATGAAGGTGACTGATTATTTCAATTTGGAGGCAAGATTCTGTTTCTTCTTCTCTTCCTTCAGCCTCCTCACAAGGCTTATCAAACATAGCAAAATTACCAGAGCTAACTTTCCTAGACCAGTTCATCTTGGCAACAAAAGCACGCAATGTGTCAACGAAGTGAATTACTATTATGTCCTTACCCTGAAGCTTTAGATTAAGTTTGTTAAGTTGGCCAAATATGTCAGCTAAATAAGCTAAACGTGGTTCCCAAAGTGGATCATTGAGAAAAATAGGCTCCTTATCTTGCATATCCAAAAACATGAAGTCAAGGACGACAAATCCGACACACCCGAACTCAGGAGACGTCAGCAAAGAGAAGGAATGAATCACCTCGTTACTTGAGCATTGAGAGATCAGAAGACTCCGCAACTGCACTTCTGTAGGTGGAACATTTCTCTCATTTATTTCTCATGGATTCTTATATATATATATATATATATATATATATATATATATATATATATATATATATATATATATATATATATATATAAAATACATACACGCACACACACATAATATATATATTAAATATATATATATAATATATATATATATATATATATATATATATATATATATATATATATACTATATATATATATATATATATATATATATATATAATACATATATATATATATCTATATATATATATATATATTATATATTATATATATATATATATATATATACTATATATATATATATATATATATATATATACATCATGTGTGTGTTTGTGTAATTATACATGTGTATGAGTTAAAGAAGGTGGTAGACTGTATCGGTAAACGACTGAAGGCCTTTTAACAGACACAGTCAAACCCTTCATGAATTTCAAATCATATAATAAAAATTCCCCCAATGTTGATGAAAGACCATGATCAGATTTGATTCTGTTTTCACTGCTGATGAACGAACATTTAAAAAATGGCAATCCTTCATAGTTTCTGGTCCAAATAACGAGACGACAACGAGATTTAGTAGAGAAATAATTTTATTTTTAAAGAGTCTATAAGAATAATTTCACCATGAAGACCAGATTCCGGTGTCCAGACCAAACTGTAATCATAAAACCTTCATTATTAATAATGACTTTAATTTCCGCGTTTTGTAAAGCAGAACAATGAAAGTACACTGGAAGAGATATATGGCACCATTTACCCACAGGAAGCAGCGGATTAGCAGCACTAAAATTTTATCTGTTCGTGCAAAATATTCCTCTGAAAATCCGTGACAAATATTGTGCTCAGTGAGGCTCTCTGGGAGAAATTATTATTTTGCTCAAATAAACCGGGTGTTAGTTGTCTACAAAAAACTAGAATTTATTCCTGAAATGACTAGTTTGAAAATCTCAGTAACTCAATTACTTTAGGAGAAACTAAATTAACCTTTATGTCTCCATTTCTGTGTCCTTTTAAACATGTCATAAGCAAGTGTTTGGCAACTTACCTTATACACATCACAAACATGTCAAGTACAAATTGACGACTTAGTGGTATTTCCAACCTCTGCTTCATACGACTATCAACGATTCGCCAAAGCTCTGTTATTCATTCGTGGTCACTGACATGTTTTCAATGTGTTCGTGAAATGAATGCATGCGATATGTTCCCGATGTATTTTTGACGTCTTTCAATGCAATGTGGACTAACCCCTTATCAAAACACATTTTTAACTGCATAAAGTTGGTGAACCAAAATCAAGGTCATTAATTCGTTTGCGGTTATTGGCTTGTTGTCAACCTGTTTGTGATATGTATGTGATGAGTTGCCAACATGTATGTGACATGCTTCACTAAAAAGTTGCTGAAATAAAAATAATGATTTCTAAAGAAAGTAAAACATCTGTCCTCCCTATACTTTTCCCAGTGACAGAGAATACTTTTGGAACAAAATTGGTCAAGCAGTTTCTTATAACAAGGTTTTATACGACTCTTTGGTGGAAAAATTCCCCCTTGTTATCAGACAATAAAGCCTACATTGGGAAACTTTTTATTCAGCTCATTTTTTGTTTTGGCTTCTATTCTCTCTGTTTTATCCACTAATTCATCCTTTATTTACACGTTGAATAATGATCCCAGTGCCAAAAAATAACGATGCTGAAATACAAGGGCCAATATTGCATGAGAAATTAAGGATATTATGCAAAAACATTTTCATGCAACTTTATGCTTCTGCAGTTAGTCGTGTCCGAGAATTGTTATTTGGTGAAATCAAATGTGAGTGTTTGGGGTTAGAGAGAGAGAGAGAGAGAGAGAGAGAGAGAGAGATTGCTTAGTGCAACAAGGAGCGAGTTCTGAATATGATAACAGAGAGAGAGAGAGAGAGAGAGAAAAGTAATTTTTGTTTTTATTTTTATCATACAATTTTAAGGTAAATAAAATGAAGTGGAGAAAAAAGATGGTAGAATAAGGAAACGGTAGAAATATAGATAAAAAGATTAAAATTAAATTTAAAACATTAAAATTAAAAAAGTTTTGCTAAAAATTTCTACTTGAATATTTGAAATTATTTCTCTAATAATTATATGATAAATAAAATAAAATGAATGATATTGCAAAATTAATATGATAAGAAAAAAATGTGAAAATTATAAAAATAAACGTAAATAAAATAAAAACAGCAAATATAAATAATAAGACCAATAAAAAGATGACCTGGTGCATTGAAAAAGTAAATGAATGTAATAAGAAATAATGAAAAAAAAAAGAATAAAAAATGGCTCTCACTGTAAAATTATATGATGAAAATTCATTGACACCTCTCTCTCTCTCTCTCTCTCTCTCTCTCTCTCTCTCTCTCTCTCTCTCTATGAATCTAAGAAGAAATAATAATAATAATAATAATAATAATAATAATAATAATAATAATAATAATAATAATAATATTAAAATAATAATAATAATAATAATAATAATAATAATAATAATTTAATAGAAACCCCTTTTTTTAGGTAAATACTGTTAAAGATAATGGCAGAATTATTATTATTATTATTATTATTATTATTATTATTATTATTATTATTATTATTATTATTATTATTATTATTATTATTATTATTATTATTTCCGTCTCA
>NC_061108.1:67143287-67163287 GCF_015104395.2 Macrobrachium nipponense | reverse complement strand
GTTTAGACCTTAAGGATTTCCACACAGCTACTCTCTCTCTCTCTCTTTCTCTGATTTCCTAGAAGCAGATGATAACGAAGGATATTAGAAGACTTAATCAGAGGATAGTTCTCATGAGATAAAGAATATTAACCTTTTTTTAACTGATTTCCTTGCTAATTACAATTGTGATTAATGCATATATTGAATAATTAATGAAATGTTTTATATCAGCATGGTATAGTCCAAAAATAATCTTAGTCACAAATAGGAATTTGTATATGTAATTGATGACTTAATGATTGAAAAGTGTCCTGATATTATTCATAATAATTCACGCTATCTTTCGATGAATTTAACTCTGAATACGGAATGAACTAAGAGAACTGTTTTTTTTTTTTTTTTTTTTTTTTTTTGGCCACCAAAAGTTTTGATGATAAAGTTTCAGCAAAAAGACAAAAAATCGTCTTAACTTCAATAGATATTCTGCTGTTTGGTTATCACTATCTTAAGATTCTAAATGATGCCTATTCACCACCCAGACGATTTATAGCAATAAATATTGCTTACCATAAAAACTTATCTGAAAGTTATTGGAGCTGATAATCGACTGGTGAATATACAGAAGCTTCAAAGCCAGATGTCTTCACTATAGAGTAGAAGTAAATATGACATGAAAGCTCTCAGCACTTGTCTTATTGCTTCTCGGAGAATCTGGATGGGATATTATTTTCTTTAATATATAGGTGTCTGTTCCCTGAAAGATTGATTCTTTAGATCAGGCTACGATACGTAATCACCAATATCCATCTACTGAATTTTGAAAGAAAATTACCATAATATTCTGGTAAAAGATTGGTCTTGGTATGAATTACACACTGTTTTTCCATTCGGAATTTTGATGTGTCTTCCATTTGTGATACAAATGAAAGGACAGAGCGTTAACAAAATAAGGCCAATAAAAGTATATGAGAGAACGCCTCACTGGAGAACTGGGGAACTCTGAATAATCGCATATCTTAGAAAGTGGATGGCGTGAAGAACTGAGGTATTTTATGTTAATCCGTTCATTTTCAGTCTGGTTATATGAATAGGATCTGACACGGATCTACTCGTAAGCCAATACATATCCTGATGATTACTGTTGAAGAACCCACACCTCTTGCAAAGATCCCAATATAGCTGGCAGACATAAAGACGATGAACACTCGACTCTAATCATTAGGCTTAAACGAAGTAAGGAGTAAGTGAGCCTTTCAACATGAGGGTCTTTCCAACTGGCAATGGTTTGAGCTGTGTTGTGGTGGTTATAGATTATTATTATTATTATTATTATTATTATTATTATTATTATTATTATTATTATTATTATTATTATTATTATTATTATTATTATATGAAAATGGAGAAACAAATCCACAATTATCTAACTATACAAATAAGCGTTAATTCTTAAAATATATTTCTGCTGTTACATAACTGTGCATTTTGTTCTTCATTATGATCATCATTCATTTTGCAGAACCTTTTTTTATTGAAATAGCATGAAAAACTAACCTGTAGTAGGTTAGTTTTTTATTATCATTATTCATGTTGTAAGCAAGTTTTAAATTGCAGTGGTATATGAATTAACCCGTTGAAATTAATGATTTAAACTGGTATCTATTGCTTTTGAATTCTTCCTCATCATCATATCTATTTATTCAAATTGTCAACGCAATAATTAATATATTTATGGGCAATGGCCTTCATGGATGACTCACCGTAAACAACCATTAGCGCATATACCACCAGACTCTGATCAATAATCGTCTGAAACAATAACCAATCACAAACCTCCCTGATTTTATTCTTTGTCCAGCTAATCAACTGAGTATCTTTCAGAACTGCCAAGAGGAGACTGTCCATTATCTAATGATTTTCGAATGGGTTCTTTCCTTTTGTCCGGGAGACAGATTTCATTTCTTAGAAGGTTTTTTTGTTTCAAG
Organism: Macrobrachium nipponense; assembly: GCF_015104395.2. Taxonomy (NCBI): domain Eukaryota; kingdom Metazoa; phylum Arthropoda; class Malacostraca; order Decapoda; family Palaemonidae; genus Macrobrachium; species Macrobrachium nipponense. The sequence continues at coordinate 67,161,320 of NC_061108.1, read as the reverse complement.
TCGCTATCATTTTTAGCTGAATCAACGGTTTCCTTTAGTGGGCGAGTTTTTTTAGTTTTAAAGGAGAAGATTTAATTGATGTTAGAAGAGGCTTATATCTTATATGTTATTATTATAGCAACCCTCTCTAAGGAAAATAGCAGGCAGTCGTTAAATAGGAGAAAGAAGGGAAACCCGTTTTAACAGGACAATGATTATTACTTAAAATGGAACTGGTACCACAATGAAAGAACATAATCATCATCAAATAAATTATAAATGACATAAGAAAACATACAGAAGTGACGCTGATATATGTTAAATATATGAGATAATTGGATCCAATGGTACATGAACAGGAATAAGGGATACCAACAGAACAAACTATTCGGAACCAACCAGAAAAGACTTTACAGCCAACTATGAGGGGAAGACAACCACCAAGGAATTCCTGAAGCTGAACCAAGTAAGAGACTCTGGGAAAACATCTGGAGCAATCCGGTATCACACAACAAACATGCAACATGGCTCCAGCAAGTCAAGGCTGACATCACGACAGACACAGTCAGACACTAACTAAAGTAAATGCCCAACTGGAAAGCCCCAGGTCCCGATGAAGTCCATGGATACTGGCTCAAAAACTTCAAGGCCCTACACCCAAGAATAACAGAACAACTCCAGCATTGTATCACAAATCACCATGCGCCCAAATGGATGACCACAGGAAGAACATCCTTAGTCCAGAAAGACAAGAGTAAGGGAAATAAAGCCAGTAACTACAGGCCTATCCCCTGCCTACCAATAATGTGGAAGTTACTAACAGGTATCATCAGCGAAAGGCTATACAACTACCTAGAGGATACAAACACCATCCCCCACCAACAGAAAGGCTGCAGAAGGAAGTGTAGGGGCACAAAAGACCAGCTCCTGATAGACAAAATGGTAATGAAAGAAACAGGTTAGTAGAAGGAAAACCAACCTAAACATGGCATGGATAGACTATAAGAAAGCCTTTGACATGGTACCACACACATGGCTAATAGAATAAAATACTTACAAGCTCTGGAATAAGAATAGCAGAGGTTAATATCAGGAGAGGGATCTTCCAGGGCGACTCACTGTCCCCACTACTCTTCGTAGTAGCCCTGATTTCCCATGACAAAAGTACTGCACAAGATGGAATGCTGGGTACCAAACTCAAGAAAAGAGGCAACATAATTAACCTATATGTTCATGGACGACATCAAGCTGTTTGGGTAAGAGCATCAAGGAAAATAGATACCCTAATCCCGACTGTAAAGGATTGTATCTGGGCATCAGGATGGAGTTTGGAATAGAAAAAACGGGTGGCCTTAGTCAACATACAAGGGGCAAAGTAACAAGCACTGAAGGGATAAAGCTACAGATGGGAGGACAACACAAACACATAGATGAGACGAGATACCAATACCTGGGAATAAATGGAAGGAGGGGATATATAAAACATCAAGAGATGAGGAGACGATCAGGGAAAGAAAATATATGCAGAGACTCAAGGCGATACTCAAGTCAAAACTCAACGCCGGAATATGATCAAAGCCATAAACAAAACATGGGCAGTGCCGTAAGGTCAGATCAGCGCAGGAATAGTGGGAATGGACAAAAAGGCAGAACTCCGCAGCATAGATCCCCAAAAACGAAAACAGGAAACATATGACAATACACAAAGCACTACACCCAAGAGCAAATACGGACAGACTATACATAACACAAAAGAAGGATGGAGAGGTGGACTACTAGTATAGAGGCTGCGTCAACAATCGAAAACAGAGCACTGGGCAATATCTGAAAACCATGAAAGACGAGTGGCTAAGACTGCATGGGAAGAAGGACTAATAAAAGTAGACAAAGACCTTAGAATATCAGAGAACATGGAGGAAAGACAGAACAACAGGACCTGGCACACAAACCAATGCACGGACAATACATGAGACAGACTAAAGACTAGCCGCGATGACAATTGGCAATGGCTACAGAGGAGGGAGAGCTAAAGAAGGAAACTGAGGATGATAACAGCGGCACAAAGATCAGCCCTAGAACCAGATATGTTCAAAAGAACGATAGACGGAAAATAACATCTCTCCCATATGTAGGAATTGCAATACGAGAAAAATGAAACCATAAAACCACATGCAAGTGAATGCCCCGGCACTTGCAGAACCAGTACAAAGAGCATGATTCTGTGGGCAAAGCCCTCCAACTGAGCCTGTGCAAGAAACATCTACCTTGCTGTAATAAAGTGGGTACGAGCACCACCTGTAAGAAGTGATAAAAACGATCATTGGCAAAGATCCTCTGGGGACTATGGTATCAGAAACGGATAGGGTGATACGTGCAAAACAAAAAAAGACAGACGTGACGTTTGATTGACAAAGTCAAGGAAAAGAAAAAGTATCACTCATTAATGTCGCAATACTATGGGAACACCAGATTGAAGATAAAGAGAGGGAAAAAATGGATAAAGTATCAAAGATCTGAAAATAGAAATAAGCCAGGATATGGGATATGCCAGTGAAATCGTACCCAGTAATCATAGGAGCACTAGGCACGATCCCAAGATCCCCTTACCTTACAGACCTTACAGAACCTTACATCTTGTTCGGGTTGCCCCAGTCCCTCAGTGTGAGGCACCTCTAAATGTCTAACCAGAGAGTTGCTAGTACATCTTCCGGTATATTTTTGCATCTTCCAATCTTGGATGGTCTGGGATGCAGTTTTAAATATACTTGTCGAGCTTATTCTTAACACATCTACGCTTTCACTCCTGATATATTCCTCAGATGAGGCTGGCAACGCATTGAATAGACGCTGCATTATCGATGCTGGTGCGTAGTGGATTAATGTCTGGTGTGCTTTCCCCTTATTTTTCCTGGTATAGTTTTGGGGCACTATTAATCTACCTCTGCTTGCTCTTTCTGATATTTTTAGTTCCCAATGATATTTTTCTGCTATTTCCTTCTATCTGTTTCCATGCCTGAATTATCATGTAGCGTTCTCTTCTCCTTTCTAGACTATATAATTTAGATTTGTATCTTTCAAGTCCAGTTTAGGTCTAGGCCTTACTTCTTCTATTCTAGCTGTAAAGGACCTTTGTACACTCTCTATTTGTGCAATATCCTTTTGATAGTGTGGGTACCATATCATTATTGCAATATTCAAGTGGACTACGAACATATTTTTTTATAAAGCATAATCCAATGTGTTTTCAGCTTTTCTTGTTTGAAGTGCCGTAACAACATTCCCATTTTGCTTTACATTTTTGCCAACAGAGTTGCTATTTGATCATTGCATAACATGTTCCTATTCATCATCACACCAAGGTCTTTACTGCTCCTTATTTGTGATGGTCTCATTATTATGGTCCCTTATATGCATATAGCTTTCTTTCTCTGTCTCCATAAAATTTATTTTTGATTCAATTTATCAGAGTTAAATACCCATCCTATTTACCTCTGCCCAATCATATACTTTGTTAACCCTTAAACGCCGGAGCCTAAAAAAAAATAAAAAACTGCCTCCCGTAATGCCGGAGGGGTTTGAGAGTGAGCGCGTAAGCGGAAAAATATTTTTTTCAAAAAATCACAGCGCGCTTAGTTTTTTCAAGATTAGAAGTTCATTTTTGGCTCCTTTTTTTCTCATTGCTTGAAGTTTAGTATGCAACCATCAGAAATGAAAAATCTTATCATTATCTATAAATAAAAAATGCGATATATGATAGCGCAAAAAAACGAAATTTCATATATAATTGTATTCAAATCGCGCTGTGCGTCAAACGGTTAGAGTAACAAGTTGATTTTTTTTTCGTTGTAATGTGCACTAAATTGGCGATCATTTGATATATAACATATTTGTAAAACAATAAAAAGCAAACAGAGAAAAATATTATCACAAAAATGATGCATGAATTCGTAGGCGCGCGATGTAAAAAAATAAAATTTTTAAATTTTTTAATAAATTCACATAAATCGAAATATTGTTATAGAGACTTGCAATTTGTTTCAAAATGAAGGAAAAATGATTGAATATTACGATACTGTAAGAGTTTTAGCTTACAAATGGGCAGTTTTTTACCATTTCGAAACGAGTTAAAGTGACCGAATGTCGAATTTTTTTTTGTAAAAGTTTTTTTTTTATATCAAATATAAAAAAAATGAGAAATGCTACAACTTCCAATAATTTTTTTGTTATATTGTGCATGTTTTTGCGCTTTTCATTTTCATATATAAACTTTAAAAAAAAGCGTAATATGAAAAGGCACAAATATTAGGAGAATGTGACCTACGCCGTTTCCAGATTTTCGGCCGGAATCGGCGCGCGGACGGAATAAAAATATTTTTTTCAAATATTCACCTAAATCGAGATATTGTTCTAGAGACTTGCAATATGTTTTAAAATGAAGTAAATGATTGAATATTACTAGACTGTAAGATTTTTATTTTATAAATGCGGTTTTTTTGACCTTTTCGGTTGAGTCAAGTTGACCGATCGTAGTTTTTTTCGTACTATCGTACTTTATATGCAATATTTCAAAAAATGATAAATGCTACAACCTTCCAATAATTTTTTTGTTATTATGTGCATGTTTTTGCGCACATTTTCATATATAAAAACTATAAAAAAAGCGTATATGAAAAGGCACAAATATTAGGAGAATGGTGACCTACGCGTTTTCCGAGATTTTCGGCCGAGAATCGGCGCGCGGACGGAATAAAAATATTTTTTTCAAATATTCACCATAAATCGAGATATTGTTCTAGAGACTTGCAATATTGTTTTTTAAAATGAAGATAAATGATTGAAATTACAGACTGTAAGATTTTTATGTTATAAATGCTTTTTTTGACTTTTCGGTTGAGTCAAAAGTTGACCGATCGTAAGTTTTTTCGTACTTATCGGTACTTTATATGCAAATATTTTTCAAAATGATAATGCTACAACCTTCCAATAATTTTTGTATTGTGCATGTTTTTGCGCACATTTCCATATATAAAACCTTTAAAAAAGCGTAATATGAAAAGGCTCAAATATTAGGAGAAGTGACCTACGCGTTTCCGAGATTTTTCGGCCGAAAATCGTCGCGCGGAGGGGAAAAAAATATTTTTTTTTCAAAAAATTCACCCAGAAATCGAGATATTGTTCTAGAGACTTGCGAATATGTTTTAAATGAAGATAAATGATTGAATATTTACTAGACTGTAAGATTTTTATGTTATAAATGCGTTTTTGACCTTTTTCGGTTGAGTCAAAGTTGGACGTCGTAGTTTTTTTTTTTCGTACTTATCGTACTTTATATGCAAATATTTCAAAAATGATAAATGCTACAACCTTCCAAATTTTTTGTTTTTTATATGTGCATGTTTTTGCGCACATTTTCATATATAAAAACTATAAAAAAAGCGTAAATATGAAAAGGCACAAATATTAGGAGAATGTGACCTACGCGTTTCCGAGATTTTCGGCCGAGAATCGTCGCGCGGACGAATAAAAATATTTTTTTTCAAATATTCACCATAAATCGAGATATTGTTCTAGAGACTTGCAATATGTTTTAAAATGAAGATAAATGATTGAATATACGAGGGACTGTAAGATTTTTATGTTATATATCGTTTTTTTACCTTTTTCGGTTGAGTCAGTTGCCCGATCGTATTTGTTTTTTTTCGTACTTATCGTACTTTATATGCAAATATTTCAAAATGATAAATGCTAAACAACCTTCCAAAATATTTTTTGTTATAATTGTGGGGGGGGGCAAAAAAAATGTTTTGCGCACATTTCCATATATAAACCTTTAAAAAAAGCGTAATATGAAAAAGGCTCAATATAGGAGAATGTGACCTAACGCGTTCCGAGATTTTCGGCCGAAAAATCGTTCGCGCGGAGGGGAAAAAAAAATATGTTTTTCAAAATTCACCATAAATCGAGATATTGTTCTAGAGACTTGCAATATGTTTTAAAATGAAGATAAATGATTGAATATTACTAGACTGTAAGATTTTTATGTTATAAATGCGTTTTTTGACCTTTTTTCGGTTGAGTCAAATTGACCGATCGTAGTTTTTTTCGTACTTATCGTACTTTATATGCAAATATTTCAAAAATGATAAAATGCTTACAACCTTCCATATTTTTTTCGTTATAATTGTGCATGTTTTTGCGCACATTTCCATATATTAAAACTATAAAATAAGCGTAATATAAAGGTACAAATATTTAGGAGAATGTGACCTACGCGTTTTCCGAGATTTTCGGCCGAATCGGCGCGCGGACGGATCAAAAATATTTTTTTTCAAAAATATTCACCATAATCGAGATATTGTTTCTAGAGACTTGCAATTTGTTTTAAAGTGAAGGTAAATGATTGAATATTACTAGACTGTAAGTAAATTTGCTTACCCCCCAAAAAAAATAATATTTATAATATATATATATATATATATATATATATATATACTATGATATATATCTATATCTATATATCTATATATATATATATAAGATATAGATATATAATATATATCTATATATAGATATATATATTATATATATATATATATATATATATATATATATATATATATATAATTTTTTTTATACGTAAATATATATTAACATTCTTTCGATTCTGGTACCAATACATAAATAAAAGGAATGCAGGTGACACTTCTCTTTTCGCATACAATGAAATGTCTTATTATTATTTTATCATGCACACATTCAGATATACAAAAAATTGTAATAAATATAAACTAAATATAAAATAAATGCAGAATACTCACTCGTAATCCTGACTCTTCGTTCTATTCTTGTTTTCCTCCTCCTCCATTGAAGAGTCTTGCATTTTTTTCCACTCGACATGACGAGGTACAGTGGAAGGAGGGAGACGCGCGCCCTTACTGCTGATGGTACCCCGGCGGCCCCGTGCGCCTCCGCTGTCGGTTTAGGGGGCGCGCTCCAATACATGACCTTAGTGTGATACTTTCGTCACACTCCCCTATCCTGCAAAGAGCAACTTTGCAGAGACGACAGAAGAACCGGGTGTCTCTCCTTCTTGCCATTCATATGGCACACCCGGCACCGTTTCTGCCTTCGCCCGTCTAAGGCCTCCAGTATGTGTTCCCCTGGCGCAGCCGACACGCAGGGTCCCACTACCGACAGAAAGCGGTGATGGCGGGGCCGGCAGCAAGAGGGGCGTCGTCAGCAGGGGCGTCGTCAGCAGGGGCGGCGACAGCAGGGGTGTCGTCAGCAGGGGCGGCGACAGCAGGGGCGTCGTCAGCAGGGGCGGCGGCAGCAAGGGGCGGCGGCAGCAGGGGTGGCGGCAGCAGGGGCGTCGTCAGCAGGGGCGTCGTCAGCAGGGGCGTCGTCAGCAGGGACGGCGGCAGCAGGGCGGCGGCAGGTCGAGCGAAGTTGGCACCTCCTATCTGCCCTTTCCTCTAGGGGCAGATCTGCAGCTCGGGGCAAGGGGGTCAGTATGGAAGGCCACTCATCGGGATCGAGTTGATGAGGGCTTCCCGGCTACCTCTAGGAACTGTGCGTGGGTCAACCTCGGAAAGATGTCACCGCGGTACCCACAGTACAGTATGTAGGCATTTTGGAGGGCAACTGAAGGAGTATTTGAGGAGTCTTCTGTGTCCACCTTCTGTTCTCCTGGCGAAGGGATAGTACTGGATGAGCTGATCAAAAGAGATCAACTCCTCCCATGTGCCTGTTTGTAGTGCCCAATGACAGTAGGGCCGCTCGTAACCGAAACTCTAAAACACACTCGGCCCTGTCGACGTGGTCTTCTTCCCGCTGTACGATCTCTTCTTGGATGGGTTCATGACTCGTCGTAAACCTGGGGACGAGTCGGACACCCTTCCAACAGATGACGAAGACAGCGCCCTTCCGCCGCCACTCTGTCTCTCCTCTTTGCCAGTGTTGCGGATGACTAGCGAACCTCTTGAGGACGCATTCGGGGCCCCACGCACCCAACCGAAGGGGTACCCACTGACGTGAACACCTGCTTCATACAGTTCCTGGGCCAGGTGATACCGAGTTATAATAATTATCCATAAACAGTATATTCCCTGGTTACGGAAACGTCCCACAAGGTTGAATACAGTGTCACGCAGCGTGGGGAGAATACCCCGGTACACTGAAAAGATTCCCAACGTATCCAGTGTTGGCCCTCGGTAATGAGAAAAGAATTTCACACCATATTTCTTTGGGCTTCTTGGGGTTATACACTTTTATACTAAGACGTCCTTATGTAAGGCATCATCCCTCATCCAAAGACAGGTTCTTTCCAGGAATCACGAGATTACTACACCGCTCACGGATATAACCAACACTGTACGCACTAAAATGAGGCGATCACTGTTATTCCGGGGTATGGCCCTTCGGTTTGAGGCGTTGAAGTACCTGTCCATCGCCAGAAATTATCACGGGACTAACGCCAGGCACATTCGCATATATAAAAAATAACTTCTCTTCCAATATTGCCTGACGTCGATAGCAGGTGTCAAACCAAAAATAAATGTGAGCCCCAAAAAATTGTTCCATGTCAATGAGGTTGCAACCCCGCCAGGAATACGACAAGGTCGTCTTTCAGCTCATATCGGCAAAGTACCGAGCGAGTCCACCGTCTCGTGTACCAGTATTCCAGCAATTCCCGCGTCAGGAAAAGCTGGATGAATCCCAAACAGTCAGGGTACTGGTACGGTCCATCCAGGGGTTGCCGTGAATGTGCATTTTGTTAGGGGTGGGGGGTTGGGTCCTCCGTCCACCCTCGTCACCTCTCTCGACGGACCGACCGCCTTCACCTTGGCTGGCGCGACGAGCCGACCTTCTACGTGCCCGTGCGCGCGCAACGCGCACGGGTGCGGGGCACGATGCACACTACCCCCCCCGTTGGCCCAACACCCTCACTTAGGCCCTCACTTTCGTATCGTCCTCTGCGATAAACTTTGAGCCCGTATCCCACCCTCCCCCTCCCCCTCCCCCTCAGATTCCCCCTCGTATGCCACTGAATTCGAGCTCACTTTCGGATGTGAGGCCTCGAACGGACATTGGGGCAAATATTCATCCTCACTTTCATCGGGACTGATGTCCTCATCACTCTATGACCATCCGCCATCAAAATGAGGACTTGCGACATGTTCCCGATCAAGCTCCGAAGATATTCGTCTATGTCCCTTGGTTGGAGCCCTCCAAATGCCTACGAATGCCCCTAAGGGACGCCCACAAAATGCTTTCTAGGGGTAAAACCAAAGGCAAAACGATGTGTTCCCCAAACACTTTTTCGCCAGCACGTGGCCCGCACAGAAACGGCCTTGAGGCGCGGTCATGGCTGGGTGCTTTGGCCCCTCGCCAGCATCCATGTCCAAAAAACTCCCTCCTACACGATCCTTCCGCGGGTAAAAACGCGCCCTTTCACGTTCACACTTCGTTGAGACATATCTACGAATGGTTTTCCTGTAGCATACAAATGGCTCAAAATGTCTCGCACAAGTCCAGAAAAACACGCTTTTCACGAAAGATCGCTCTCGGATGGTGCGCTACTGATGCTGGGCTGGAGCGAGAAGAAGGGATATCGCGCATAGCGCACCTGGGTCACGCTTCAAACAAAACAAACAAGGCCTTGATCCGTGGACTCCCAGCATCCCCCAAGGCGCGTGATTCAAAAGTTTTAGGCTGGTAGGGCCTATAAGTATTTTTCCGCGAATTTTAAAAAAAAAAACTTTTGTATGTCGACGTAAAATACGTCCAGTCGGCACCCGAAGACAATTTATCTCGACGTAAAATACGTCCAGCGCGTTTAAGGGTTAAGGTCTCTTTGTAGAGCATTCCTATCTTCATCACAAGTAATTTTCTCTACTTATTCTTGTGTCATCTGCGAAACTACTCACTACCGAACCTTAACATTATTGGTCTATGTCTTCAATCATAATAACAAACAGTATTGCAGCTAACACCGTACCTTGCGGCCAAACACGGATATTACCTTGGCTTCATCCGTTTCTCGTCGTTGCAATAACTATCTGTTTTCTGTTGTGTAAAAATTCTTTTAACCATCTTCCTACTTTATCCACGATATTGTGTTTTCTAAATTTTTTTTTTTTTTTCGCTAATATTTATGGTCCTACTTTATCAAAGCTTTTGCAAAGTCTAAATAAACCATCTGTTTCATTTCCGCTTTTGCATATTTTTGAATAGTTTTCTCACGGTTTGGGGGGACTAACAGTTGGGTTGTGTACTTTTTCCGGTACGAAAACCATGTTGTCCTTTATTAAACAAATTATTTTTTATTAAAATGTTTCATAATATTTTCTTCATTACCCTTTTCATACACTTTCATATACGTGATGTTAGACTCACAGCCTATAATTACTTGCTTTCCTCTAGTCTTGATCCACTTTTGAAAGTAGGGGTAATATATGCTAATTGTGCTCATCATATATCTTGCCTGTATCTACACTTTTCTTTTCAATAATATTGCAAGTGGCTTTTGCGATAGAATGAACTACTTTCTTTAACAAAATAGCAGGAATTCCATCAGGCCCTGCGCAGCTCCATTTTTAATTTCATTATAGCCTGCAACATATCAGCTTCATTAATATCTATGTCAGCAAATATTCACTATTTCATCCCTTACCTTCTTTATATCATTATCTTCATTATCTTCTAGGGTGAATTCTCTCTTATATCGTTCTGCAGAATGTTGCAAATTTGCCTTTTTTTCATTCGTTATCTCCCTTCAATCAAAATCAGAGGGCCTATTTTCTATTCTTCTTTTATTCATCTTCTTCGCATATGAGTAAAATAATATTTTTGGGGTTTTGCTTGATATTTAATAGGGGTTTTTTTCTTTTTTTTTCCAAGTCCCGTTTTTCATTTTCTTTTGATTGTATAATCTTTTGTTCTGCATTTTCTATCTTACTTTTTAGTTCTATAACTTTAACCACTCCAGTGCATTTTTTTCTTTTGCAAGACCTTTTTTCCACTTTCCGATTTTCTGAACAAGCCTCTGTCTCTGGTATGCATGATGATTTTACTTTTCTTCTTCGGTATATATTTTTCCACTATTTTCTCCAATATTTTATATAATATCTCGTATTTACCCTTATTCATCACTTACGAAAAATGTATCCCAATCTTTGTTTAATTTTCACAAGTCCATTTATTTCTGACCTTTTATATTTTTACTGTAAGAAGTTGATTTTCCATATCCTTCCCACTTTTTTCATTTCTTGCTTATCTCTATTTTTCACTTTGCTTTGGAATGAACTGTTAATTCTAGGACATTATGGTCTGAAATACTCGCATTATAAACTTATTATTTCTTTTAACATAATTCATCTCGTCACATACTAGGAGGTCTAAAGTATTTTCCTTTCTTGTTTGGGCAGGTGAATTTATTTGTTGAATCTTTTGTATTCTAGTAGCATATCTAATAGCTTTTCAAATTGCTCTTATCTTCTGCACTACTATTACTCTCTTTTTTTATATGTATAAGTACAACCACAATCTCCTATTCGTTCTTTCCATTCTACGAAAGGAAAAAGTTGAAGTCACCAGATAGGAGATAGTCCAGTCCTTGTGATTTCTACATATATCCTCCAATTTTTCAATTATTAGTCCAAACTCTTAGTATTAGGAGGTCTATATATTACTATGTTCATCAATTTTTCAGATTCAAATTCTAAACTCGCTATTAGTTCACATTCTGAGTTACTATATTTCTCATATATTTTTCCTTGTTTTTTTTGTCTTTCCCATATATTGCGGTTCCCCCTTGATTCCTATTTTTTGCTATCTGATCTATAAGTTTGGAACCCTTTTATTGATCATCATTCCCAGTCTCTTGGGAATACCAGGTTTCACTTATATTCATTATATCTATTTTTCCTTTCATTTTGGGTTAGTTTTGTTTCTTCTTTAATACTCTATTTTTCTTTTTGAGTTACTCGACTAACAAACCTGCGCATTCATCACTATGATGGTTTGCGTGTTTTTCTCTCCTTCATTTAATACTGGTAGTAATAAGATTTTCCCATGTCTCTTTCCTGTTGGTATGTTGTTCTTTTTTTCATTTCCAGAAATTCTGACATTAAAAAATCCAAACTTTTTCCATAATATTTGATCTTCCTTCATCAATAATTATTAATTTTGTGTCTGAATCTGATTTTCTCCGTTTCTGCAATATCCTCTTGCATAATAAATACAGTTATTATCTCTTGAGTAGAATTTCGAGCTGATGCTTTGTATTTTTTGCTTGACACCTCTGCATATCTCATTGGTGGTTTGCTTTTCTCTTTTACCTGATATTCTTGATTTCGCTCTTTATTTGTTTCTTTCTTATTTTGGAATTTTATTACTTGGTTGGTTATTTATTTGATTATGATTCTGCTCAGGGTGCATATATTTGCATTTTTTGTCGAACTTACATCCTTTTCCTTCTTTAGGTTTTTACATATTTTTTGGATGCGATCTCTGCAATCATCCCCATATCCCATCTAAGTAATGCACATTTACCATATATTTCATAGTTTTGAATATCTTAGGGATGTTTTGTAGTAACATCTTTCTCCTGAAGATCTAGAAAAACTAGAGGCTGAAGTAGCTCCAGACTCATGCAGAAGAGTGTGATCCTAGAAACGGCACACACAAGTAAGAAAGTGATGGAACTCCTAAGGAGGCAGGATGCAACCCGGAACCCCACACTATAAATACCACCCAGTCGAATTGGAGGGACTGTGATAGAGCAAAAAAACCAAAAAAAAAAAAAAAAAAAAAAAAAAAAAAAAAAAAATAATAATAATAATAATAGGTATTGGATAACCGCATCACAATGAATATTGCTGTGCACTCTAGCGTAGGTGGGTCCCAGATTTGTGATTACAGAATATTCAGAAATATTCGAATCTGTTGCTTCTCTGGGCGGAGACCTTGAGTGATATTGAGGAAAGCGTTTCTCAACAGAATGTGGGTTCACAATATTTACATTCTATTTTTATATTTTTGGGGAGTTTCCAGTTGTAGCAGCTGAAGAGAAAATGTTACAGTGATATATATTTTTGTTTTTTCTATTTTATTCCAACGGTTATGTTTCTTTGGCTAGAGCGCTGTGCTGTTGCAAGATGTACGAAATCAAGTACATATGATGTGGTGTGGTTACTGGAGATATAAAGAATGACAAAAGGATATTTTCTTATGGTTTTGCAGAATTTAGAATTTCTTAATCTTAGAAAAGAAATGCACTACAATTAGTATATATATATATATATATATATATATATATATATATATATATATATATATATATTTATATATATATATATATATATATATTATAGGTATATATATATATATATATTGTTACGTGTCGGGGCCTCATATAACCAAAATACGTAACAGGAAATATTGCTGGAAATGCAAAGTAACTGGATTTTACTTACCTTAAAAAAGGGGGGTTTTGGTATTTTTATTTTAGTTCGCCAGGAAACTCAGCTAATCACTTTACATATATATATTTAGAAGGGTCTGTTGAATGGCCTGGGAAAAGTAAATGCGACTTGTCCGCACGTGGGCCAAATCTATCTCACAGTAAGGAAAAGCTGGCCATAAACAGATGTGTAACAATGCTGGTTTGGTCCCCCAAAGGGATCATTGTGATCTTGGTTACGGAAGGAAGCAACTTGCGAGCAAGAAAGGACATGGTCTCAGCAATCTGGGAAAAATGGGTTCCGATTCACAGTGTAAAAATAAAGACTTCTTGCCCAAACCCCATTTACAGTTACTTCGATGTCTAACACACTGGGGAGGAACTCTTAGTGGTAAATGAAATATTCAATGACTTAATTTGTCTGGGAAAATCACAAAAGGGAGACATGCAGTCACAAGGCAGTGAAAGGAACAACGGGATGTTCAGTTGAGAATTAGGAGTTCAAATTGGGAAATGAAATTCAGTTTACTGGACTCGGAGGAAAAGGACTAGCAATATGACTGTATCACAACGCGTACCTGGATGCATTATTGGAAGTGGACCTTTGTAGAAAACTGGCATCCGCTTTGCCTGAGGTCTGGGCGTGCCAGTAGTGCCGTGGTAGGCCTAATGGGAAGGCTGGTTGGGCAGGACGTCTGTCCTGGTTCACGTACTCTGAGGCCGAATGCAGGTGTGACTGTGTGAAGCTTGGGTGTTGGGGGTCAGCTTATCCCCCTTTCCGGCTGCCATCCTGGAAACAGCATATCGCCAGCGAGTGGTTCAAAGGAAAAAAGATCTTAAGAGTATGCCTAAGAAGTACCTAGCTAGCTACACACTTCCTTTTGGGATACGTCCCTAAGGCTTACATGAGTCTTGATTTCCCCCATCTACGAACGAAAAATCATGATCGCTGGCCTGCTTTGGGTTTCCCGCCTAAAATCAGCTGATGTTAAGTAGAAAATGGCTGCTCTTTTAGAAATGAAATGAATGAATACACATTGGCAGTCTTATTCCATACGTATACTAAAAGAGGTATTTTCTACGTACATGGAAAAAACTACCATCTGGTTCCCATTAACAAAATATTCGCAACTTTTACCAAGTATTGAAGCTAATTTAACCTTCGTCCTTTTTGGCGCGTTATATTCGTTTTCGGAATTAGCGAGTTCCCGAATCGCATGAGTCTTGCTAATTCCCTTTCCATCTAACCACCGAATAATCATGCGAGGTTTCCTATATGGCAATGTAGCTTCGGCTCCTAAAACACCTTTTTAATTGATCTCTGTGCAAATGGATACAAGTTGCAACGGTGGAATAGGGACCTTTTGTTTGACTCAAGTCATTTGTTCTTTGTGAATCGGTTGATGGTTTTCATACGAAAATGATAATAGTAATAATATTTCTGCCATTATCTTTAACAGTATTTGCCTAAAAGAGGTTTTCTAACAAAATGATTATTATTATTAATATTATTTTATTCTTAGATTCATAAAGAGAGAGAGAGAGAGAGAGAGAGAGAGAGAGAGAGAGAGAGAGAGAGAGGTTTCAGTGTATTTTCATCATATAATTTCATGGTAGGTAATGTGACAGCCATTTTATTATTCTTATTATTGTTCCAAGTATTTCTTATTGCATTCCTTTACTATTTAAAACATCAGTTCATCAGTTTTATTGTTTTTATTATTTATTGTTAGGAACAATCGTTTGCCGATTGTTTTCCCTGGTGGGATTGTTTCCCTCCTTTGTTTTTGTTTTTTAATTGCTGGCGAGTTGATGTCTGTTGGATGGCGTCAAAACTTCGTCATCAGGTCCTGGAGGGGAGAACACCCAGTCAGGTTCGAGAGGGCAGTCTTGGCAGCAGAGCGAGGAGAGTATCTGAGGACGAGTTGGTAGTTGTATCAACCCTGTCGTGAACATCCAGTGTCGAGGAGGACCTTCATACTGTAATCTGAGGACGAGATGGTTGTTGTGTCAACTCTGTCTTTGATTACGTCCAGCATTCCCGAGGAGGATGTCCATATTGTCCTCCGAGGACGAGGGTGGTTGCCGTATCGGATCGGCTCTGTCTTGATCGTCCGGCATTGGACTGTTGTCCTATTATTGTTTGAGGAAGTGTTCCCGTTTTGCTCCGTGAATAACTTGTAACATTATGCCGCTTCAGTGTTAATTCTCATTTATTATTATGCTGCCGTTTTTACATTTATTGTAATCGTTATTTCACTGCTTTTTCAATGTGTTTGTGTATTATGCTGCCTGATTTTGTATATGTATTTATGTACTGCACTGCTTTTTCATTTATACCGTGGTCCTCTTATATATATGATGTTGCTTTTATTATATTAGTTATGCTGCTTATGAAATTGTTTGTTGAATTGTACAAGAATCACTTAATTGGATTATTACTGTTGCTGCCTTTATTATTTAATTCATTGTGTATGTTTATTTTGTTTATCACTGGACCTGACTCACTTGTACATTTTGTATATTTTGTATAATAAACTAATTTTAAGGTAATTTTTTTTAGTTTTGTTATGCTCCTCCCTCCTTTGTTTGTCACCTGTCGTCAGTCACTACGCACCAAATTGCTTATTTTTAAGAACCTGTCGATCTCAAAAGTCGAGATCGTAATATTTATATTTGCTGTTTAAATTTTATTTGCGCTTATTTTTATCGATTTCACATTTTGCCTTATATTTATTTTACAATTTCACTCACTTAATTTTATTTAGAATATCATTTTTAGAGAAATTTTTTCAAACATTCAAGGTTGAATTTTAGCAAAAACTTTTCTTCCATTATTTTTTTCTATAATTTTAACCTTTTCCTTTTATGTTTTATCATTTCATTATTCTTCCATCTTTTTATCCACTTTATTTTATTTACTATAAAATTGTACAATAAAAATAAAAGAAAAATCACTTTCTCTCTCTCTCTCTCTCTCTCTCTCTCTCTCTCTCTCTCTCTCTCTCTCTCTCTCTCTCTCTCTCTCTCTCTCTCTAGAGGCAAGTAATTATAGGCCTGTGAGTCTAACATCACATATTAAGAAAGTGTATGGAAGGGTAATGAAGAAAAATATTATGAAACATTTAATAAAAAATAATCTGTTTAATATAGGACAACATGGTTTCGTACCCGGAAAAAGTACACAAACCCAACTGTTAGTCCACCGTGAAAACATATACAAAAATATGTAATGCAGAAATGAAACAAATGTGGTTTATCTAGACTTTGAAAAAGCTTTTTGACCATAATATATTAGCAAAGAAAATTAGAAAACATAATATAGTGGATAAAGTAGGAAGATGGTTAAAAGAATTTTTACACAACAGAAAATAGATAGTTATTGCAAACTATGAGAAATCGGATGAAGCTAAGGTAATTTCCGGTGTGCATAAGGTACGGTGTTAGCTGCAGTACTGTTTGTTATTATGATCGCAGATATAGACAGTAATGTTAAGGACTCGGTAGTGAGTAGTTTCGCTGATGACACAAGAATAAGTAGAGAAATTACTTGTGATGAAGATAGGAACGCGCTACAAAGAGACCTTAACAAAGTATATGATTGGGCAGAGGTAAATAGGATGGTATTTAACTCTGATAAATTTGAATCAATAAACTATGGAGACAGAGAAGGAAAGCTATATGCATACAGGGGACCTAATAATGAGACAATCACAAATAAGGAAAAAGTTAAAGACCTTGGTGTGATGATGAATAGGAACATGTTATGCAACGATCAAATAGCAATTCTTTTGGCAAAATGTAAAGCAAAAATGGGAATGTTGTTACGGCATTTCAAAACAAGAAAAGCTGAACACATGATTATGCTTTATAAAAACATATGTTACGTATCCACTTTAATATTGCAATATGATATGGTACCCACACTATCAAAAGGATATTGCACAAATAGAGAGTGTACAAAGGTCCTTTACAGCTAGAATAGAAGAAGTTAAAGACCTTGACTACTGGGAAAGACTACAATCCTTAAAATTATATAGTCTAGAAAGGAGAAGAGAACGCTACATGATAATTCAGGCATGGAAACAGATAGAAGGAATAGCTGAAAACATCATGGAGCTAAACATATCAGAAAGAGCAAGCAGTGGTAGATTAATAGTGCCCAAAACTATACCAGGACAAATAAGGAAAACACACAGGACATTAATCCACTACGCACCAGCATCAATAATGCAGCGTCTATTCAATGCGTTGCCAGCTCATCTGAGGAAACATAAAACCAGAGTGAGCGTAAATTGTGTTTACGAATAAGCTCGGTAAATATATAAACTGCATCGCCCACCCAGACCATCCAAGATTGAAGATGCAAAATATACCGGAAGATGTAATAGCAACTCTCTGGTAGACATTAGAGGTGCCTCATACTGAGGGACCTGGGGCAACCCGAACAAGATGTAAGGTCTGTAAGGTAAGGTCTCTCTCTCTCTCTCTCTCTCTCTCTCTCTCTCTCTCTCTCTCTGTTATCATATTCAGAACTCAGTTTTTGTTACACAGAGCAATCTCTCCTCTCTCTCTCTCTCTCCTCTCTCTCT